>NC_081531.1:349156-382151 GCF_030273125.1 Centropristis striata | reverse complement strand
TGTTGGTTAGTTAGTGTTAAGGTGGTATTGTTGATTGGTTAGTGTTAAGGTGGTATTGTTGGTGTTGCAGGTCTGAGGCGAGCTTGTTGCTGCGGCGGGTTCGTCAGGAGGATCGAGGTCGATACGTGTTCCACTTTTCAAACGCGTTCTTCAACGGCTCGCGGATCGTCGACCTCCGGATTTACCGTAAGAAGCTTCTTCTTCTTCTTCTTCTTCTTCTTCTTCTACTTCTTCTTCTTCTTCTTCTTCTTCTTCTTCTTCTACTTCTTCTTCTTCTTCTACTTCTTCTTCTTCTTCTTCTTCTTCTTCTTCTTCTTCTTCTCCTCCTCTGTCAGTTTGTAAATCATGAATGACTGGTGAGGAACATAAAAGTGAAGCCTTGTGTCAGGTTCTCCCAGCGTGGAGGTCAGTCAGGAGAACGACACGCTGACCTGCAGCAGCTCCGGATATCCTCGACCGTCCGTCGTCTGGCTCACCTGCGCCGGCCTGCAGGACACGTAACTCATTTAATCAATAATCATTTCATTTTTATAAAAGTGCTCTCCAGATTAAAAGATTTTCAGCTATAAAAAGACAATAATAAAAGACAGAAAAACATTCAGCACTGAATAAAATAAATTTCCCTGTCTGCAGCAAGGTTATATTAGTTTTGGAGTTTTCATTAGTTTTAGTTTTAATTTGGTTATGAATTTTTGTTTTCAAATTCAGTTAGTTTTAATTAGTGTTTAGAGTGAGTTTTCTAGTTTTAATCTATTTTTATTTTTTGGGAAAATACTTAGTTTAGTTTAGTTTTTATTAGTTTTAATTTAGTTTTTATTAGTTGTAGTTTAGTTTTTATTAGTTTTAATTTAGTTTTTATTAGTTGTAGTTTAGTTTTTATTAGTTTTAGTTTAGTTTTTATTAGTTTTAGTTTAGTTTTTATTAGTTGTAGTTTAGTTTTTATTAGTTTTAGTTTTTATTAGTTGTAGTTTAGTTTTTATTAGTTGTAGTTTAGTTTTTATTAGTTTTAGTTTAGTTTTTATTAGTTATAGTTTAGTTTTTATTAGTTGTAGTTTAGTTTTTATTAGTTATAGTTTAGTTTTTATTAGTTGTAGTTTAGTTTTTATTAGTTGTAGTTTAGTTTTTATTAGTTTTAGTTTTTATTAGTTGTAGTTTAGTTTTTATTAGTTGTAGTTTAGTTTTTATTAGTTGTAGTTTAGTTTTTATTAGTTGTAGTTGTTTTGTAATGGGGTATTTGTTGGGTCCAGATTCAATAAGGTCACAATAAATGTTTCCTTTATTTCCTTTGTCTGATCCATCTCAGCCCCAATAAGTTTATTAAGTCATAAAACCAGATAGATGAAATAGATTTCATATCAACCAAAAAGGTTTACGGATGAAAAAAGTTGACAAAGACGAAAACGAAGGACACTTTCACTATAATTTTAGTTAGTTTTTGAACCACAAAATACAGTTTCAGTTAGTTATCATTTTTTAAAAACTCGTTTTTATTTTTATTTCAGTTAACGAAAATGTTTTTTCAATTCTAGTTTTCATTATTTCGTTAGTTTTCGTTAACTATAATAACTTTGGTCTGCAGGTGTGCGGACGTCTCCACCAATCAGGTGTCTCCAACTGACGTGACCTCACAGGAAGAGGAGGAGCAAGTGAGCAACCACCTGACGCTCCCTCTGTCGACTGGTGATGATGTCACAGCGGAGTGCGTGGCCCTGAACTCTGTGGGCGTGTCCCGCCGCGCCGTCAGTCCTCGTGAGTGTCCAGACATTTAAAAAAACCTCCCGACTGAGTTCTGACTGACGTCGTGGTGCGTTTGTGTTCTGCAGGAAAATCTGAGACTGTGTTCACTCCGGCTCTGATCGGAGCGCTGAGCGCCGCCGCCGTCCTCCTGCTGCTCCTATTGGTCGTCTCCTACAGCTGGAGAAAGGTACCTTCAAACACAAACAACAACACAAAACAACACAAACAACACACAACGACACATAACAACAACACAAAACAACACAAACAACAACACAACAACAACACACAACAACAACACAAAACAACAGCACAAACAACAACACAAACAGCAACACAAAACAACACAAACAACAACACAGAACATCACAAAGCAACAACACACAACTTGTGTCACTCAGGTCTATTTGCTTTCTTACTGTAAACAACAGCAACATGTTTCTAAAACACCTGGTTTATATCTGGTTTACACCTGGTTTATATCTGGTTTACACCTGGTTTATATCTGGTTTATACCTGGTTTACATCTGGTTTACACCTGGTTTACATCTGGTTTACACCTGGTTTATATCTGGTTTATACCTGGTTTACATCTGGTTTACACCTGGTTTATATCTGGTTTATACCTGGTTTACATCTGGTTTACACCTGGTTTATATCTGGTTTATACCTGGTTTACATCTGGTTTACACCTGGTTTACATCTGGTTTACACCTGGTTTATATCTGGTTTATACCTGGTTTACATCTGGTTTACACCTGGTTTATATCTGGTTTATACCTGGTTTACACCTGGTTTACATCTGGTTTGTATCTGGTTCATACCTGTAATCTTTGTTCTTCTGTAACGTGTTGAATACAAACGCTGGCTCACTTCGTGTTTCTTCTTCTGCTCTCAGAAACCGAGATACGAGATCCGCTGGAAGATCATCGAGAGCACCGACGGGAACAGCTACACGTTCGTCGACCCGACTCAGCTGCCGTACAACCACAAGTGGGAGTTTCCTCGAGACAAACTGCGACTCGGTACAACATTCGGGTCACTCTAGTGCCGTAAAGGTTTTATCCACATGAGCTTCAGCTCAAAATCATATTAAAAATAAATGAAGCCATTAAAGACACAAAATATAGTTTTAATTTATTTCACATTTTATAATTTTATCTTTTATTTAATTACTTTACCCTTTTTTTTAATTTATTTATTTAATAATTTTAAAATGTATATATTCGTTTCTGTATTTTATTTATATATTTATATATTATTTATATTTATTCATTATGTATCTGATTCAATGTGAGAATAACAATAAATAAATAAATATATACAGGGAAAATTAAAGAGCAAAATAAACCAATAAGTTTATTTAAACAAAAGAAAATATTTATTTATTATTTTAGCAGCTTTGGTCCTACATTTCAAAATAAAAGCTTCTGAAGCCTTTGCCCTACTCTTTGTCTGTCAGGTGCTGTTTTGGGTTCCGGGGCATTCGGGAAGGTCGTTGAGGCGACGGCGTACGGTCTGGGGACGGACGACGCCACGCGGGTCGCCGTCAAGATGCTGAAACGTGAGTTCGCATCATCATCATCATCATCACCATCATCATCATCATCATCATCATCATCATCATCTCTTCCTGTTCCTCAGCGAGCGCTCACTCGGTGGAGCGAGACGCTCTGATGTCGGAGCTGAAGATCCTCGGCTATCTCGGTTACCATGACAACATCGTGAACCTGCTGGGAGCGTGCACGAGAGGAGGTGACGGCGTTTTAACCACAAATATATATATATATATATATATATATATATAAAATAAAGATTTATGTTTTTAAAGGTCCTCATGGAACCTGGTTTTAACCTGGTTTTCAGCTGGCTCTGACCTTTGACCTCTGACCTGTCTCAGGCCCCATGCTGATGATCACAGAGTACTGTCGCCATGGCGACCTGCTGAACTTCCTGCGTGCTCACGCTCAGGACTTCGTTGCGTGCACTGTGAGCGTGGACGAGGGCGAGGCGTCCTACAAGAACCTGAACACTCAGCACGCCAGGCTGCGCAGGTAGACCCACCTTAATACAGTCAGACATGTAAACAAACAGGTAAACAAACAGGTAGACTCACCTTAATACAGTCAGACATGTAAACAAACAGGTAGACCCACCTTAATACAGTCAGACATGTAAACAAACAAGTAAACAAACAGGTAGACTCACCTTCATACAGTCAGACATGTAAACAAACAGGTAAACAAACAGGTAGACTCACCTTCATATAGTCAGACAGGTAAACAAACAGGTAAACAAACAGGTAGACTCACCTTCATACAGTCAGACATGTAAACAAACAGTAAAACAAACAGGTAGACTCACCTTCATACAGTCAGACATGTAAACAAACAGGTAAACAAACAGGTAGACTCACCTTAATACAGTCAGACATGTAAACAAACAGGTAAACAAACAGGTAGACTCACCATAATACAATCAGACATGTAAAACAACAAGTAAACAAACAGGTAGACTCACCTTCATACAGTCAGACATGTAAACAAACAGGTAAACAAACAGGTAGACTCACCATAATACAGTCAGACATGTAAACAAACAGGTAGACTCACCTCAATACAGTCAGGCATGTAAACAAACAGGTAAACAAACAGGTAGACTCACCTTCATACAGTCAGACATGTAAACAAACAGGTAAACAAACAGGTAGACTCACCATAATACAGTCAGACATGTAAACAAACAGGTAGACTCACCTTCATACAGTCAGACATGTAAACAAACAGGTAAACAAACAGGTAGACTCACCTTAATACAGTCAGACAAGTAAACAAACAGGTAAACAAACAGGTAGACTCACCTTCATACAGTCAGACATGTAAACAAACAGGTAAACAAACAGGTAAACTCACCTTCATACAGTCAGACATGTAAACAAACAGGTAAACAAATGTAAATAAACAGGTGTCATCTGAACAACTCTCATTTAATGAAGCTTGTCTTAATGTCATTGTGATGTCACTGTGATGTCACTGTGATGTAACTGTGATGTCACTGTGATGTAACTGGGATGTCACTGTGATGTCACTGTGACGTCACTGTGATGTAACTGTGATGTCACTGTGATGTAACGGATGTAAATGTGATGTTACTGTGATGTCACTGTGATGTCACTGGGATGTCACTGGGATGTCACTGTGATGTAACTGTGATGTCACTGTGATGTAACTGGGATGTCACTGTGATGAAACTGTGATGTCACTGTGATGTAACGGATGTAAATGTGATGTCACTGGGATGTAACTGGGATGTCACTGTGATGTAACTGTGATGTAACTGTGATGTCACTGGGATGTAACTGGGATGTCACTGGGATGTAACTGTGATGTCACTGGGATGTCACTGGGATGTCACTGTGATGTCACTGGGATGTAACTGGGATGTCACTGTGATGTCACTGGGATGTAACTGTGATGTCACTGTGATGTAACTGTGATGTCACTGTGATGTAACTGGGATGTAACTGTGATGTCACTGGGATGTCTCTGTGATGTCACTGTGGTGTTACTGTGATGTCATGATGTCACTGTGATGTAACTGTGATGTAACTGTGATGTCATGAGGTCACTGTGATGTAACTGGGATGTAACTGTGATGTCTCTGTGATGTCACTGGGATGTCACTGTGATGTCACTGGGATGTAACTGGGACGTAACTGTGATGTCTCTGTGATGTCACTGGGATGTCACTGTGATGTCACTGGGATGTCTCTGTGATGTCACTGTGATGTCATGATGTCACTGTGATGTAACTGGGATGTAACTGTGATGTCTCTGTGATGTCACTGGGATGTCACTGTGATGTCACTGGGATGTCTCTGTGATGTCACTGTGATGTCACTGTGATGTCATGATGTCACTGTGATGTAACTGTGATGTCACTGGGATGTCTCTGTGATGTCACTGTGATGTCATGATGTCACTGTGATGTAACTGGGATGTAATTGGGATGTAACTGTGATGTCACTGGGATGTCACTGGGATGTCTGTGATGTCACTGTGATGTCACTGGGATGTCACTGTGATGTCACTGTGGTGTCACTGTGATGTAACTGTGATGTCACTGTGATGTCACTGGGATATCACTGTGATGTAACTGTGATGTCACTGGGATGTAACTGTGATGTAACTGTGATGTCACTGGGATGTAACTGTGATGTCACTGGGATGTCTCTGTGATGTCATGATGTCACTGTGATGTAACTGTGAGGTCACTGGGATGTCTCTGTGATGTCACTGTGATGTAACTGGGATGTAACTGTGATGTCACTGGGATGTCACTGGGATGTCACTGTGATGTCACTGGGATGTCTCTGTGATGTCACTGGGATGTCTGTGATGTCACTGTGGTGTCACTGTGATGTCACTGTGATGTCACTGGGATGTCACTGTGATGTAATTGTGATGTCACTGGGATGTAACTGTGGTGTCTCTGTGATGTCACTGGGATGTCTCTGTGATGTCACTGTGATGTCACTGTGATGTCATGATGTCACTGTGATGTCACTGTGATGTCACTGTGATGTCACTGTGATGTAACTGGGATGTAACTGTGGTGTCTCTGTGATGTCACTGGGATGTCACTGTGATGTCACTGTGATGTAACTGTGATGTCACTGTGATGTCACTGGGATGTCACTGTGATGTAACTGAGATGTCACTGGGATGTCACTGTGATGTAACTGTGATGTCGCTGGGATGTAACTGTGGTGTCTCAGTGATGTCACTGGGATGTCACTGTGATGTCACTGGTATGTCTCTGTGATGTCACTGTGATGTCACTGTGATGTCATGATGTCACTGTGATGTAACTGTGATGTAACTGTGGTGTCTCTGTGATGTCACTGGGATGTCACTGTGATGTCACTGGGATGTCACTGTGATGTCACTGGGATGTCTCTGTGATGTCACTGTGATGTCACTGTGATGTCACTGTGATGTCATGATGTCACTGTGATGTAACTGTGATGTCACTGTGATGTCACTGTGATGTAACTGGGATGTAACTGTGGTGTCTCTGTGATGTCACTGGGATGTCACTGGGATGTCACTGTGATGTCACTGTGATGTCACTGGGATGTCTGTGATGTCACTGTGATGTCACTGTGATGTCATGATGTCACTGGGATGTCACTGTGATATCACTGTGATGTCACTGTGATGTAACTGTGATGTCACTGTGATGTCACTGGGATGTCACTGTGATGTAACTGTGATGTCACCGTGATGTAACTGTGATTTCTCTGTGATGTCACTGTGATGTCACTGTGATGTCATGATGTCACTGTGATGTAACTGTGATGTCACTGTGATGTCACTGTGATGTAACTGGGATGTAACTGTGGTGTCTCTGTGATGTCACTGGGATGTCACTGTGATGTCACTGTGATGTCACTGGGATGTCTCTGTGATGTCACTGGGATGTCTGTGATGTCACTGTGATGTCACTGTGATGTCATGATGTCACTGGGATGTCACTGTGATATCACTGTGATGTCACTGTGATGTAACTGTGATGTCACTGTGATGTCACTGGGATGTCACTGTGATGTAACTGTGATGTCACCGTGATGTAACTGTGATGTCACTGGGATGTCACTGTGATGTAACTGTGATGTCACTGGGATGTAACTGTGGTGTCTCTGTGATGTCACTGGGATGTCTTTGTGATGTCACTGTGATGTCACTGTGATGTCACTGTGATGTCATGATGTCACTATGATGTAACTGTGATGTCACTGTGATGTCACTGTGATGTAACTGTGATGTAACTGTGGTGTCTCTGTGATGTCACTGGGATGTCACTGTGATGTCACTGTGATGTAACTGTGATGTCACTGTGATGTAACTGTGATGTCACTTGGATGTCACTGTGATGTCACTGTGATGTAACTGTGATGTCACTGTGATGTCATGTGTTGCAGTGACAGCGGGATCTCGTGCTGCTCCGAGTATCAGGAGATGCAGCCGGTCCTGAGTCTAGGTAACTACCTGTCTCACTGCCTGTCTCACGTCCTGTCTCACTACCTGTCTCACTCCCTGTCTCCTGTCCTGTCTCACTGCCTGTCTCACGTCCTGTCTCACTACCTGTCTCCTGTCCTGTCTCACTCCCTGTCTCACTCCCTGTCTCCTGTCCTGTCTCACTCCCTGTCTCACTCCCTGTCTCACTACCTGTCTGTCTCAGGTGTGCAGACAGACGGCGTCTCAGTCGGGGACCTCATGAGGTTTTGCTTCCAGGTGGCTCAGGGTCTGGACTTCCTGTCCTCCAGGAACGTAAGAACACGTCTGTCTTCATGGACTATGAGGACATCATCATCACAGAGCGCTCTCTAACCTGTCTGTCTCTCTGTCCCCCTGCCTGTCTGTCTCTCAGTGTATCCATAGAGATGTGGCAGCGAGGAACGTCCTCCTGACGGATCGTCGAGTTGCAAAGATCTGTGACTTCGGTTTGGCTCGAGACATCCGCAACGACGACAGCTACATCGTCCAGGGAAACGTGAGACACGCCGCTGTCCTCTGGGACAGAATCTGTCTTCTGAGACAGAGCTTTATTTTGAAGTGCTGCTGTGTTTTATTTTGAAAGCCAGTCTCCCCTAGGACAGAGCTTTATTTTGAAGTGTTGCTGTGTTTTATTGTGAAGGCCCATCTCCCCTGAGACAGAGCTTTATTTTGAAGTGTTGCTGTGTTTTATTTTGAAAGCCAGTCTCCCCTAGGACAGAGCTTTATTTTAAAGTGTTGCTGTGCTTTATTGTGAAGGCCCATCTCCCCTGAGACAGAGCTTTATTTTGAAGTGTTGCTGTGTTTTATTTTGAAGGCCTATCTCCCCTGAGACAGAGCTTTATTTTGAAGTGTTGCTGTGTTTTATTTTGAAGGCCCGTCTCCCCTGAGACAGAGCTTTATTTTGAAGTGTTGCTATGTTTTATTGTGAAGGCCCGTCTCCCCTGAGACAGAGCTTTATTTTGAAGTGTTGCTGTGTTTTATTGTGAAGGCCCATCTCCCCTGAGACAGAGCTTTATTTTGAAGTGTTGCTGTGTTTTATTTTGAAGGCCCGTCTCCCCTGAGACAGAGCTTTATTTTGAAGTGTTGCTATGTTTTATTGTGAAGGCCCGTCTCCCCTGAGACAGAGCTTTATTTTGAAGTGTTGCTGTGTTTTATTGTGAAGGCCCGTCTCCCCTGAGACAGAGCTTTATTTTGAAGTGTTGCTGTGTTTTATTGTGAAGGCCCGTCTCCCGGTGAAGTGGATGTCCCCGGAGAGTATCTTCCAGTGCGTCTACACGGTGCAGAGCGACGTCTGGTCCTACGGCGTCCTGCTCTGGGAGACCTTCTCTCTGGGTAACCACGGCAACCACCACACACCTCGGCCAATCAGATCGCAGCTCTGAAGACTTCAGTACCCATAATCCTCTGTATATGTGTATTTCAGGTAAGAGTCCGTATCCAAACGTTGCCGTGGATACCAACTTCTACAAGATGATCCAAGATGGCCGCCACATGGACCAGCCGGACTTCGCTCCCTCAGAGATGTGAGACAGATAAATAGATGTGAGACAGATAGAGAGATGTGAGACAGATAGAGAGATGTGAGACAGATAGAGAGATGTGAGACAGATAGATAGATGTGAGACAGATAGAGAGATGTGAGACAGATAGAGAGATATGAGAAAGGCAGAGAGACAGACAGTGACCTGTCTCACCCTCAGGTACCAGCTGATGAGGAGCTGCTGGGCCCTGGAGCCCACAGACAGACCCACCTTTAAGATGATTGGTCAGCTCATCAGCAGGCTCCTCCCCTCCACCAATGACACGCCGCCAAATCACGAACAGGTGAGCCAGCGAGCCCTCAGCTTCGTCTGACAGGAGGCACCTGAACTCACCTGTTCTTCTTCTCCTCCTCCTCCTCAGGCGGCATACAGGAACATGGACGAGTGCAGAGAAGAAGAAGAGGAGGAAGACTCTCTGAAGAGAGGAGAAGAAGAAGAGCGCCGCCACAGAGGTACAAGCTGCGACTTAAGATCGTTAACAAAAGTTATGGTGAAGTTATTAGCCTTCCTCTGGTGTTAATTAGCAAAAAATACACAAAATGATACAAAAATTACTGTTTACACTATTTATTAGGGCCACGGGGCAATCGCACCGAGTTGCAGGACAAATTATATATCAAAACGTGCGTTTTGATCGGGATCGGTGTGCTATTACTTTTCTCTACAGAATACGAATTTTAAGCGACGAAAAACTGCCCAAAATTTTGCATTGAAGTGAATGGGACGGCCGGAAGAAAATGAGCGAAAAAGAACAATAATTGGAGATTTTTAAACGTCTACTCCTCCGGCATAATTTCACCTAGAGACTCCATTTAAACTTTAAACAGTAGACACAAGTCTTGTGTATCGGTGTATTAATCCATGTTTCGATAGGTCATATAGTTTTTTATCAATCCCTGTTCAATGACCATGATCATTTTTGGAGAAATTCTGAGATTATAATGGGTGTGTATTGCACGGAATGTTCGTGTCACAGTGTGTGACATCATCACCAGAGTGTAGAGGGAGAGAAAAAACTGTCAAAAAATACATTTTAAAACTGCGCTCCAGGCCGCAAATTCCACTCTACAGAAATAATTTATACATAGAAACGTAGGAAAATTAGTCTTCTCCCTCACAATCCTCTGGTAAAGCTGTCAGAGTTATAGTTTGGGCGTAGGACGCACAGATGATCCACCAACACCACCAACAGCCTCATTGGCTCCCATATTAAAAACACAGGAAGATTTCTATAGAAAAGCACATTTAACTGTTTTTCAGATCGCTCTAACAAAGCTATTTCTTAATTTTTCTTAAAAAAAACACATGTAGACGTTCAGGAAGAACTCAGGACGCTCAAAGTGAAGTCGGATCAATGATAGCTATTATCTTTATTTACACTATTAACTTTACCTGTTCACCTGTCTGCTCTGACTCCTTCTGATCCTCTCAGATCACCATGACGACGGTGGTGATGATGACGAGCAGGAGCCGATGATGAAGAACATCTACCAGCTGTCCTGATCGTCCAATCACAGCGTCTCGTTTAAGGCGTCTGAAACTTGTTAAAAAAACGTTCAACCAGAGTAAATGTTGTTGTTGTTTACAATCTGTAACGCTTCTATAAACAGACGTTCTCCTCTGTGATCATCACCACTGTAACTTTTATATCTTCTATTTTTACAGTGTAAAAATAAATTCAGACTAACAGTTTTCACATTCGTCTCATTCATTCACATTCACATATTAAAGCATTTTGTTATTATTTATTACATTCACTTAAGTTTATAATTTAAATATCAGTGCAAAAAAGGTTTAGAAGTAATTATATCGTTTATAGTGTAAATATTTACACTGTAAAGTACTCGTTAATTAGGTATATTATAGTAACACTATAAAGTACACACAAGAATAGACACTATTAAGTACCCACTAAGTGTAGACACTACACAGATTACCTGCCAGGTGAGAGCAGGGGGCGGGGCCTCAAGAGATTACCTGCCAGGTGAGAGCAGGGGGCGGGGCCTCAGCAGATTACCTGCCAGGTGAGAGCAGGGGGCGGGGCCTCAGCAGATTACCTGCCAGGTGAGAGCAGGGGGCGGGGCCTCAGCAGATTACCTGACAGCTTTACTGCAGCTGGACTTCAGACTGTGATAAACCAGAAACAGGATAAAGTTCATGCAGGTGAGCTTGTTAGTATTTAATCAATAATCAATTTGATTCACATGTTCTGTTGTTATTGATTCTTGGATTTATTTACTAACATATATTTTGATATTTTTTATTTATTAACTGAGGAGTATTCAATGTTTGATTGACAGGTTCTTCTTGAATCATCACTAAGTTTTATTTTTTATGAAGTTATTCATTTGAAACAAGTTACCATGACATCCCAAGCAGCACTTTGGTCAAAATATTATTGTTTTAATAAACGTATAATACTTTAACAGAGAGACATGAGGGGAGAAATGTTTCACATTTAATGATATTAACTCTCTGGAGTCTTGTGATTGTGTGTGATCCTGTCATCCAACTCTGGTTTTATTCTAGTGGGACTCCATTTGATTTGTGTCTGTGTTAAATGTAACAATTTTGGTCATTTTGTGTCTTTTTTAGTCCTTTAGTCCAACATAAAATGTGATTTTGAATCTTTTTTTTACTTTCTAAACACTATCATCCTCAATAAAGAATTCTAAATGTGTCAAATGTGACCAAAGGTGTCAAATCTACCATATAAGAGGGTTCCATCCAGTTCTATCATTTGATACTAAATCTATTTGAGCTTGTCTCCAGTTTTACTTGCTATATCATCATCAAACTGAAACTGGCCTCATGGAGTTTACAGCCAGAACTTTAGAGGTCAATGTACAGTAGGGCTCCACGCTGCTTTGTTTTATAGTCTGATGATGAAGAAGTCTGGATTATTTGGAGACTTTAGAGACTTTAGAGGGTTAACTGTTAGTCAGCAGTTGTGCTGCTGTGTTTATCAGCTGATTATGATCATTAGAGTCATTAGTCATTTTCAGCTCAATAAAGGTGATCAGAGATCAGACGAGTCAGTCAGCAGCAGGTGAGCACACAGGTGAGTCTCACTCTTCATGTTCACAGGAACATTCACAGAAAAATATCTTCTTTATTGATTCTAGATCTTCATGACGATAAAATCAATTAAGGTTTTTAGTCAGATTTCATACAAACATTAAAAAAGTTTCAAAGTTATAGAAAACATTTGTTTTAAAGTTTTTCAACTCTCTGTCGTTTCACTGCAAATTAGTTTAAAGACTTTTACTTTGAAAGAACTTTATCTGATTTGTCATTTAATAAAGGAAACATTTATTGTGACCTTATTGAATCTGGCACCCAACAAATACCCCATTACAAAACAACTACAACTAATAAAAACTAAACTACAACTAATAAAACTAAACTACAACTAATAAAAACTAAACTACAACTAATAAAACTAAACTACAACTAATAAAAACTAAACTACAACTAATAAAAACTAAACTACAACTAATAAAAACTAAACTAAAACTAATAAAAACTAAACTACAACTAATAAAAACTAAACTAAAACCAATAAAAACTAAACTAAAACTAATAAAAACTAAACTACAACTAATAAAAACTAAACTAAAACCAATAAAAACTAAACTACAACTAATAAAAACTAAACTACAACTAATAAAAACTAAACTAAAACTAATAAAAACTAAACTACAACTAATAAAAACTAAACTACAACTAATAAAAACTAAACTAAAATTAATAAAAACTAAACTAAAACTAATAAAAACTAAACTAAAACCAATAAAAACTAAACTAAAACTAATAAAAACTAAACTACAACTAATAAAAACTAAACTAAAACCAATAAAAACTAAACTACAACTAATAAAAACTAAACTACAACTAATAAAAACTAAACTACAACTAAATATTTTCCAAAAAATAAAAACTAGCAAACTCACTCTAAAAACTCATTAAAACTAATTGAATTTGAAAACAAAAAATCACAACGGAATGCAAACTAAAACTGATGTAAAGTCCCAACCTATTCTAACGTTGCCCAGGTGTTTCAGGTCTCCCAGGTGTTCCAGGTGTTTCAGGTGTCCCAGGTGTTCCAGGTGTTCCAGGTGTTCCAGGTGTTCCAGGTGTTCCAGGTCTCCCAGGTGTTCCAGGTGTTCCAGGTCTCCCAGGTCTCCCAGGTGTTCCAGGTGTTTCAGGTGTTCCAGGTGTTCCAGGTGTTCCAGGTGCTCCAGGTGCTCCAGGTGCTCCAGGTGTTCCAGGTGTTTCAGGATGAAGCTCCGCCTGTCGTCTCTGGAGTTCTTCCTCTCCGTCTTGGTGTCTCTGCTCCTCGCCTGCTGCCTCGGGCTCATCGTCATGTCGTGGCTCAGTCTGAAGTCTGAAGGTAAACCCTCACCTGGTCAGGTGTCAGCTGATTTATCAGCTTATTGATACGTGCTATTGATCGGTGTGTTGTTGTTTGTGTGTGGAGGCGGCGCTGAGCCGGCGGCGCTGAGCGGGCGGATGGCGATCACACACGGAGCGATCTTCTCTGAGGAGCTGAAGAACTCCAGCAGTCTGCACTTTAAATCTCTCGCCTTCGACGTCCAGCGCCTGGTGAGCTCACAGGCTTTTATTTTGAAAACAACAGGTAGCTTCCTCTTCCCACAGCTGCTGACATCATCAGCTTTTATTGTGAAAGACAGCATGGGAAGAGGCTAAAATCGATCAGTGTAACATTCACAAAACTAAATAAAGACAAAAGACACTATAAGGCACAAACTAAGTATACGCACTATAAAGTACACACAAAGTATACACACTATAAAGTACACACTAAGTATACACACTATAAAGCACACACTAAGTATATACATACTAAAGTACACACTAGGTATACACACTATAAAGTACACACTAAGTATACACACTATAAAGTACAAACTAAGTATATACATACTAAAGTACACACTAAGTATACACACTATAAAGTACACACTAAGTATGCACATACTAAAGTACACACTAAGAATACACACTATAAAGTACACACTAAGTATATACATACTAAAGTACACACTAAGTATACACACTATAAAGTACACACTAAGTATATACATACTAAAGTACACACTAAGTATACACACTATAAAGTACACACTAAGTATACACACTATAAAGTACACACTAAGTATGCACATACTAAAGTACACACTAAGAATACACACTATAAAGTAAACACTAAGTATACATACTAAAGTACACACTAAGTATACACACTATAAAGTACACACTAAGTATACACACTATAAAGTAAACACTAAGTATACACACTATCAAGTACACACTATGTGTAGACACTATTAAGTACACAAGTTTGACCTATCAGGTTGATCAATACTGAACTGATCAGTTTGATCAGGGATGAATGATTTCACAGCCTGCAGGTGTGTTGTTTCTCTGTGAAGTCAGCTGATCACAGTCTGCTCTCTGATTGGTCGACAGGTGTCTGAGGCGTTCGGTCACAGTGATCTCCGACTGAACTTCAAGTCCTGTCAAGTTTTATCCTTCAGGTCAGAAATCTGATCAATAACATCACCATCGATCAATGATCAGCTGACTGATCAGAAACAATTGAAATGGATTATGTGTGTAAAGAAAGTTCTGATGACTGTATTGATCAGCTGCTATTGACTGTTTGTTGGTGTGTCTGTCTTCAGTCGGGGCAGCGTGCTGGTGACCTTTGACCTCTGGTTCAATCAGCTGGTCGACGCGCAGGAGGCGGAGCAGCAGCTGGGGGCGGGGCTTCAGGAGGCCGAGGGCGTTGGATTGGTCATCGACAGAAACAGCATCCAGGTCACAGGTGAGAGTGTGATGTCACTGTGACGTCACGGGTCAGATCAGACGATGTATCTGGCGCCGTGGCGAGCTGCTGACGTGTCGCTCGTCTTCCTGCAGAGAAACGTGACGAGACGACGGCGGCGCCAATCGTCACGCCGACAGCAGGTGAAGAACTGAAGCCGATCAGAGATCTTTTATCTTCGACTGTTTTTATTATAGTTTTTTGTGTCGTTGTTTTTTGTTTAGACACTATAAAGTACACACTAAGTATAGACACTATAAAGTAAACACCAAGTATAGACACTATAAAGTACACATTAATTATAGACACTATAAAGTAAACACTATTTATAGACACTAAAGTGCACACTAATTATAGACACACTATAAAGTACACACTAAGTATAGACACTATAGAGTACACACTAATGATGGACACTATAGAGTAAACACTAATGATGGACACTATAAAGTACACATTAAGTATACACACTATGAAGTACACAGCAAGTATACACACTATGAAGTACACAGCAAGTATACACACTATGAAGTACACATTAAGTATACACACTATAGAGTACACACTAATGATGGACACTATAGAGTAAACACTAATGATGGACACTATAGAGTAAACACTAATGATGGACACTATAAAGTACACATTAAGTATACACACTATGAAGTACACAGCAAGTATACACACTATGAAGTACACATTAAGTATACACACTATAGAGTACCCACTAATGATGGACACTATAGAGTACACACTATTTATAGACACTAAAGTGCACACTAATTATAGACACACTATAAAGTACACACTAAGTATAGACACTATAGAGCACACACTAATGATGGACACTATAGAGTAAACACTAATGATGGACACTATAAAGTACACATTAAGTATACACACTATGAAGTACACAGCAAGTATACACACTATGAAGTACACATTAAGTATACACACTATGAAGTACACATTAAGCATACACACTATGAAGTACACATTAAGTATAGACACTATAAAGTACACATTAAGTATAGACACTATGAAGTACACATTAAGTATAGACACTATAAAGTACACATTAAGTATACACACTATAAAGTAAACATTAAGTATACACACTATAAAGTACACATTAAGTATACACACTATAAAGTACACATTAAGTATAGACACTATAAAGTAAACATTAAGTATAGAAACTATAAAGTAAACATAAAGTATACACACTATAAAGTAAACATTAAGTATACACACTATAAAGTAAACAGTAATTATTGATTACAGATGTTGTGTTCTGTCTCAGTGGCGTGTCCTCCGGGTCAGACCTCCTGTGCCGATCGATCGGCGTGCGTTCTGATCGATCGGCTGTGTGACGGCGTGGCCGACTGTCCGGACGCCTCCGATGAGGACGCCGCTCGCTGTGGTCAGTGATGACATCACTTCTGATTTAGATTCATCACCATCAGGACGACTATCAGGTTCTAATGATTGATTATTGATTGATCGATTTGTTGATCTGTCATAAGAAGTGAGCACATTTCTCTCCCGTCTCCATAGCAACGTCGTGTGACGGACAGTTCGTGCTGAGCGGTCCCAGCGGCTCGTTCAGCTCGTCGGGCGCCGCCGACACGTACAACAGCAGCAGCTCCTGCCGCTGGATCCTCAGGCAATCAATATATCTATCAATATATCTATCAATCAATCAACAAATCAATCAAAAAAATGTTTTCTTTCAAAATAAAAGTTCCATTTGAAAGTTTAATTTTCTAAAGTTTCTGACTTAAACTTGTTTTCAGAGTCGATCGAGGATTTTCTGTTCGGGTCGACTTCCTGAAGTTCAACACAGAAGAATACACGGACACACTGAGGCTGTACGAGGGGGTGGGGCAACACACACACCTGACAGGTAACCACACACACCTGACAGGTAACCACACACACCTGACAGGTAACCACACACACACACCTGACAGGTAACCACACACACCTGACAGGTAACCAAACACACCTGACAGGTAACCACACACACACCTGACAGGTAACCACACACACCTGACAGGTAACCACACACACCTGACAGATAACCAAACACACCTGACAGGTAACCACACACACACCTGACAGCTAACCAAACACACCTGACAGGTAACCACACACACCTGACAGGTAACCAAACACACCTGACAGGTAACCACACACACCTGACAGATAACCAAACACACCTGACAGGTAACCACACACACACCTGACAGGTAACCACACACACCTGACAGGTAACCACACACACCTGACAGGTAACCAAACACACCTGACAGGTAACCACACACACCTGACAGATAACCAAACACACCTGACAGGTAACCACACACACACCTGACAGCTAACCAAACACACCTGACAGGTAACCACACACACCTGACAGGTAACCACACACACACCTGACAGCTAACCAAACACACCTGACAGGTAACCACACACACCTGACAGGTAACACCACACACCTGACAGGTAACACCACACACCTGACAGGTAACACGCACACCTGACGACCCATTAACTCACATTTTAATCTGATTGGCAGCTGACCTCTCAGGCTCCGCCCCTCCTGGGACCGTGTGGCTGCTGACCGACCAATCAACTGTGGAGTTCATCTCTGATGACATCAACAACCTGTCGGGGTTCAATGCCACCTACAGCGCCGCCGACCTGTCCGACCTCAGCGGTAACCTCACTCACAGAAACACACACACCTGAGAGAACACACACCTGACAGAACACACACACACCTGAGAGAACACACACACACCTGAGAGAACACACACACCTGACAGGTAACACACACACACCTGAGAGAACACACACACACCTGAGAGAACACACACACCTGACAGGTAACACACACACACCTGACAGACTTACTTTACCTGAGAGACAGTGTGTGTGTGTGTGTGTGTGTGTGTAGACGAGGATCGGCTCACCTGTACCTTTGAGCGCGGCGTGTGTTTCTGGAGGCAGCAGGAAGATGATGATGGCGACTGGATTCGAACCCGCGGCTCCACGTTCCCTCCGCTGTCCGGGCCGAGCATCGACCACACGTTGGGGAACAGCTCAGGTAAACAGAAGCACACATCCAGCCGTTGTTGTTGTTGTTGTTGTTGTTGTGTGCTACTGACCCATTTGACCCGTCAGGCTTCTACATGGTTACTCCTCTGAGTCCCGGCCAATGGCTGAAGACCTTCAGGATCCACAGTCTCCCTCTGACTCCGCCCACACAGCCCATGTGCCTGAGCTTCTGGTAAACAAAAACACATAAACATGTAAACAAACAATTAATGCAACACAAGATAAACAGGTAACCATGGCGCCCTGCAGGTACCACATGTTTGGCGAGGACGTCCACCGTCTCAGCATCCTGCTGGCTGAACCCAACGTTACCGTGGTGTTCCAGAGAGACGGTAACTATGGCGACAACTGGAACTACGGACAGGTGACCCTTAACCTGACAACGACGACCACGGTCAGTGACATCACACAGTGACATCACACAGTGACATCACACAGTGACATCACACAGGAAGATCATTGATCAGTGTCCTCTGACCTCTGCAGGTGGTGTTCGAGGCGCTGAAGCACGGCGGGATGGCGAACGACATCGCTCTGGATGACATCACACTGACCTCTGAGCCCTGTGGCCCCGCCCCCCCTGAACCGACCAATGTACCGCCTCCGACAACCCAGCCGCCGATTCCAGGTGAGACACAGGCCACGCCCCTTAGACCAGGTAAGACACAGGCCACGCCCCTTAGACCAGGTGAGAGACAGACCACGCCCCTTAGACCAGGTAGAACACAGGCCACGCCCCTTATACCAGGTAAGACACAGGCCACGCCCCTTAGGCCAGGTGAGACACAGACCACGCCCCTTAGACCAGGTAAGACACAGGCCACACCCCTTAGACCAGGTAAGACACAGACCACGACCCACAGACCAGGTGAGACACAGACCACGCCCCTTAGACCAGGTAAGACACAGGCCACGCCCCTTAGACCAGGAAAACACAGGCCACACCCTTTAGACCAGGTAAGACACAGGCCACGCCCCTTAGACCAGGTGAGACACAGACCACGCTCCTTAGACCAGGTGAGACACAGACCACGACCCACAGACCAGGTGAGACACAGACCACGCCCCTTAGACCAGGTAAGACACAGGCCACGCCCCTTAGACCAGGTGAGACACAGACCACGCCCCTTAGACCAGGAAAAACACAGGCCACACCCTTTAGACCAGGAAAAACACAGGCCACACCCTTTAGACCAGGTAAGACACAGGCCACGCCCCTTAGACCAGGTGAGACACAGACCACGCCCCCCAGACCAGGTGAGACACAGACCACGCCCCTTAGACCAGGTAAGACACAGGCCACGCCCCTTAGACCAGGTGAGAGACAGACCACGCCCCTTAGACCAGGTGAGAGACAGACCACGCCCCTTAGACCAGGTGAGACACAGACCACGCCCCCCAGACCAGGTAAGACACAGGCCACGCCCCTTAGACCAGGTGAGAGACAGACCACGCCCCTTAGACCAGGTGAGAGACAGACCACACCCCTTAGAGCAGGTAAGACACAGGCCACACCCCTTAGACCAGGTGAAACACAGGCCACACCCCTTAGACCAGGTGGGACACAGGCCACACCCCTTAGGCCAGGTAAGACACAGGCCACACCCCTTAGACCAGGTGGGACACAGACCATGCCCCAACCATTGTAAAGAACTGTTATATTTATTGTTATTTGTTTGTTTCAATAAATTAAACACAATAGCACTGTATTCATTGAGGCATGTAATAACTTAGCTTGTGCTCAAGTCAAAATACATGAAACAGACTCAGCAAAAGGCTAATGCTAACACTAGCGGCCAAGGCTAATGCTAACGCTAGCAGCGGAGGCTAATGCTGCCGCTAGCGCCGTTAGCATGACATAGTTTAGCTTAACATCCCATTAATTCAATCACTCACCAGTTCCCGGCCCAGCTGTTAGCACTGAAGATTAACAATGATATTCTTAGTGCACCGAGTATAAAACAAAACAAAGGAGCGAACGTTCACTAAAGTTTGAATGAGACGAACCTGCACATAATTATTTAGTCATTCTTACGTACAGTCATTACTGCTAATTATCAGTTGATGGATTGTATTTACATTTTTATTGGATTGTTATTGGATTTTTTATTGGATTTATAATGTATTTTTATTGTATTTTCATTGTATTTTCAATGTATTTTTGATGTATTTTTAATGTATTTTTAATGTAATATTCTGATTAGACGTCGGTGTTAGATTTAATTTGCTTCCTGAGCCATATATGGTCATGAACACACCCTCTCTGCTCTGATTGGTCCAGCTGACTGTGGAGGACCCTTTGATCTCTGGGAGCCGAACTCCACCTTCAGCTCGCCAAATTACCCAGAATCCTACGGGAACAAGGCCCAGTGTGAGTCCTGACACCTTGTTGTTGTTGTTGTTGTTGTTGTTGTTGTTGTTATTATTGTTGTTGTTATTTGTGGCCATCAGTTGTAACTACAGCTCAATGAAACAGAATCTAAACTAATAATTAATAATGAGAAAAAAACAATAACAATGAAATCAACATGTAAACAACATGACAACAGGTGATAGTTCCCATGATGCCTTGCTGCAGGTCTGTGGACGCTGCATGCTGCTGAGGGGCGGAGCCTCCAGCTGCACTTCCTGGACTTTGATGTGGAGGCGGGCCATGACGTGGTGGAGGTCCGGGACGGGGCGGGGCCAGACTCCACCCTGCTGGGTCAGCATTACCCACAATCCACCAGCATTACCCACAATCCACCAGTATTAGCCACAATCCACCAGCATTACCCACAATCCACCAGTATTAGCCACAATCCACCAGCTTTACCCACAATCCACCAGCATTACCCACAATCCACCTGCTCCACCAGGTGACCTCACCTGTGTTTCCTTCCAGCCGTTCTCACAGGCAGAGGCCCCGCCCATGACCTGTTCTCCACAGCCAATCAGCTGTCAGTCTGGTTCTTCACCGACAAGTCGGGTCACGGCCGCGGCTTCAACGCCAACTTCACCTCCGGGGTCAATCTGGGGTCACCAGGTGAGGGGTCAGGGGTCAATCTGGGGTCACCAGGTGAGGGGTCAGGGGTCAATCTGGGGTCACCAGGTGAGGGGTCAGGGGTCAATCTGGGGTCACCAGGGGCCTCATGTATCAACGCTGCGTACGCTGTTTTTTCTGCACATACCACATGTATGAAAAGTGAACTTGCCGTGAGAATGTGCGGACCGCTCCGCAAACTTTTGTTTGGCAGAAACTTTCTGTCTTTATGTTCTATTTAAAACGTGTTTCATGTCTAAACTCAAATTACACACAACTGACATTATTTTTATAGTTTATAGCTCTCGGAAAATGGAAGGAAAATGCCGTTTTCCACCATCAACAATCCGTTCTAACTATGAGGGGAGAGATGGGTTTTTTTCATCTATTTTCATATTTTAGACTTCACCTGCGTACTGCTGCTGACTGGTGCAATAATAACATGTTGAAGTCTATATGTTTTGATGTTAAGATTGTATATTTTCTTAAGTCTATATATTCTGCTATTTCCACTATTTTTATATATACTGAATTTCCAATAAAGTACTTGTGATTCTCATTATGGAGCGCACACAAGTCCCGATCGCCGACCGTTTCCCCTTTGGTTTAACATGGATTATTATTATTATTAATATTATTATTATTATTATTATTATTATTATTATTATTATGGAGATGTTAATGCTGCAGGTGCACAGCGATCCATGACCACAGATCCCTCTCTCCGGAGAAAAAACGTGTGTTGGAAATCCTTTCAGAATCAGTCAGAATAAGTCAGGTGTGGTGATATTTGATCCCGTATGTGATGTTTAATTGGGACAACAAGTTAAGTGGCTTATAAACTGATGCGTAAAAATGATGTTGGCAGCATTACGCACTGGCAGCTCTAACGGCTCTGACTAGATCAGTAACGGTGGCGTTTAGAAGGAGCGTGTTGAGGACCTTCTGCCATGGTGCAGCTCTCTGATCCGGCTGGTTAACAGCCACAGTGACTCCTTGTTGCTGATCCCACACCTGAGGCACTAGAAAGCTCATTTTCCTGCCTCCACCTGGAGATCACCTCCTCCACCCGGAGATCACCACCTCCACCTGGAGATCACCACGTCCACCTGGAGATCACCTCCTCCACCTGGAGATCACCACGTCCACCTCGCTGCAGTGGCAGGAAGTTGATTTGTCGTTTTGTCGATAATCAGCGGGCATGCCGGCGATTTATAGTCATCTGCGTATTAATTTTGGGGAGGAGCCGGGGCGTGTATTGATCAGTGGGAGGGGCCGGGGCGTGTATTGATAAGTGGGAGGGGCCGGGGCGTGTATTGATCAGTGGGAGGGGCGGGGCGTGGCTGGTGGTCGTCATGTGGATCAGTTCCAGCTGGTTGTGATGTATCGAGGAAAGGTGCTGAACCTGCGTAAGAACAGTTTGATACATGTGGAGGTGAGTTTGCGTCCTTTTCTAGTTTTGGGAGTACGCCATCTTTCAGTATGAAAGCTTTGATACATGAGGCCCCTGGTGAGGGGTCAGTTATTGATTATTAATTGTTGTGATCAGTTATTGATTATTGATTATTGTGATCAGTTATTGATTATTGATTGTTGTGATCAGTTATTGATTATTGATTATTGTGATCAGTTATTGATTATTGTGATCAGTTATTGATTATTGATTGTTGTGATCAGTTATTGATTATTGATTATTGTGATCAGTTATTGATTATTGATTGTTGTGATCAGTTATTGATTGTTGTGATCAGTTATTGATTATTGTGATCAGTTATTGATTATTGATTGTTGTGGTCAGTTATTGATTATTGATTGTTGTGGTCAGCGGCGTGTGCCGACGGTCAGTTCCAGTGTCACACAGGAAGTTGTATCCATGGTAACGGCCAGTGTGATGGCGAGGTCGACTGCCCCGATGCCTCCGACGAAGCCGACTGTGGTGAGTCGACCCGCACCTGAAACTCACCCGAGGTCACCTTACAGGTGTGTCACACTGGTGTGTGTGTGTGTGTGTGTGTGTGTGTGTGTGTGTGTGTGTGTGTGTTCAGTTGTGTTGCAGGGGAACAGCTCCCGTCGTCTCCAGTTTCAACTTGTTTCCTCTCTGTTCACCGTATGTTCTGACACCTGGAACCCTCACCTGTCTGACTTCACCTGTCAGTACCTGGGCTACAGGTAACTCTCACCTGTCAGTACCTGGGCTACAGGTAACTCTCACCTGTCAGTACCTGGGCTACAGGTAACTCTCACCTGTCAGTACCTGGGCTACAGGTAACTCTCACCTGTCAGTACCTGGTCTACAGGTAACTCTCACCTGTCAGAACCTGGGCTACAGGTAACTCTCACCTGTCAGTACCTGGTCTACAGGTAACTCTCACCTGTCAGAACCTGGGCTACAGGTAACTCTCACCTGTCAGTACCTGGTCTACAGGTAACTCTCACCTGTCAGAACCTGGGCTACAGTGACTCTCACCTGTCTGACTCTGCAGGTCTGGGGAGGCCACTCTGCTGCCGGCTTTGCCAGAAGATTCCCCGTTTACAATCATCACTGTCACAGACAACAGAACCCTGGAAACTACTGTCAGGTACTGAAGAACAGAACCAGAACCAGAACTCTGAAGTTCAGCTTCATTTGTGTTTTTGTGTTTTTATGTCACAAGTTTTTCAGTTCAGGTCATCAGTGTTTTTTAACCCGACAGCAGGAACGGTGTTTCAGGTGTTTTCAGTAATGAGCGTGTTTTAGACATCATGTCGTTTTGTACATCAGCACGTCACGTGTGGTGACATCATACAAAGTTTTCTCAGTAAATCCAATGAACCTTCATTGGAACACAGTGACTTGTTGTGTTTGTTTATTGTTGTTTCTAATAAAGATTTATTCATTAATAATAAAAATTTTAATGTTTGTTTTTCAGTGAAACCTGCAACAGCAACAAAGTGATTTCTCTGAGCTGTGACAACCAGCGTGAGTTCACTAGTTAACACTCGTTAACACTAATAAACACTAGTAAACACTAGTAAACACTTGGAAACATCTAGTGTTAAACATCTGTGTGTGTGTGTGTGTGTGTGTGTTGTGACTCGTGTCTTTCAGCGTGCGGCGTGCGGCGTGTCACTGGTGACTCGGGGAACACGGACCAATCAGAAGGTGAGACAATGACCTCAGTGTGACTCTGAGCTGTGATTGGTCGATCAGTCTGACTGTTGTTACCTGGCAGGTGAGGGCAGAGTGGTGGGCGGGGCCAACGCGGTGAAGGGGGCGTGGCCATGGATGGCGTCTCTGTGGTGGCGGGGCCGACACGTGTGTGGAGCCTCTCTGATTGGCCGAGACTGGCTGCTGACAGCGGCTCACTGCGTCTACGGGTCAGACAAACGTTATTATCAGAGTTACTATATTATATTTCAGATTTTATTTACATATTTACTACCTTTTTCTGCACGAAAAACTCCTTCAGCGTGTTATAAATGTCGTCTCCCCTCGTAGCTGTCTTTAAGGGCAGTAGAGTTCTTCTCTTGTTCTTCAAACATCATCCGGATAAACCCAACAGCGGCGCTGTACTGCTGCTGTCCACGGACTCGTCACACTGGATGTTAAACCACCTGAACCTCTCCGGACTCGTCACACTGGATGTTAAACCACCTGAACCTCTCCAGACTCGTCACACTGGATGTTAAACCACCTGAACCTCTCCGGACTCGTCACACTGGATGCTAAACCACCTGAACCTCTCCGGACTCGTCACACTGGATGCTAAACCACCTGAACCTCTCCGGACTCGTCACACTGGATGCTAAACCACCTGAACCTCTCCGGACTCATCACACTGGATGCTAAACCACCTGAACCTCTCCGGACTCGTCACACTGGATGCTAAACCACCTGAACCTCTCCGGACTCGTCACACTGGATGCTAAACCACCTGAACCTCTCTGGACTCGTCACACTGGATGCTAAATCTCCTGAACCTCTCTGGACTTGTCACACTGGATGCTAAACCACCTGAACCTCTCCAGACTCGTCACACTGGATGCTAAACCACCTGAACCTCTCCAGACTCGTCACACTGGATGCTAAACCACCTGAACCTCTCCGGACTCATCACACTGGATGCTAAACCACCTGAACCTCTCCAGACTCGTCACACTGGATGCTAAACCTCCTGAACCTCTCTGGACTCGTCACACTGGATGCTAAACCACCTGAACCTCTCTGGACTCGTCACACTGGATGCTAAACCTCCTGAACCTCTCTGGACTCGTCACACTGGATGCTAAACCTCCTGAACCTCTCTGGACTCGTCACACTGGATGCTAAACCACCTGAACCTCTCTGGACTCGTCACACTGGATGCTAAACCACCTGAACCTCTCCGGACTCGTCACACTGGATGCTAAACCTCCTGAACCTCTCTGGACTTGTCACACTGGATGCTAAACCACCTGAACCTCTCTGGACTCGTCACACTGGATGCTAAACCACCTGAACCTCTCCGGACTCGTCACACTGGATGCTAAACCACCTGAACCTCTCCGGACTCGTCACACTGGATGCTAAACCTCCTGAACCTCTCTGGACTCGTCACACTGGATGCTAAACCTCCTGAACCTCTCCGGACTCGTCACACTGGATGCTAAACCTCCTGAACCTCTCTGGACTCGTCACACTGGATGCTAAACCTCCTGAACCTCTCTGGACTCGTCACACTGGATGCTAAACCTCCTGAACCTCTCTGGACTCGTCACACTGGATGCTAAACCTCCTGAACCTCTCCAGATCCTGCAGCTGATCGAGTTACCAGACATGCTGACACTCGTCCCCCAGCTGGACGTCGGAGAGACTGGAGATTAGATCGGTTCCATTTTTGTCATCTTTAAATACAGTGTTAGCGATTATCATTATTGCTTCTTTGACAACTTCTCCATCTGAAAATGCCTTCTTCTTCTTCTTCTTGATCAGAAAATGGGTAGCTCTAAACGAGGCTTCGGTTGCTTTTTGAGACTTTTCCGCCGGCCTGGTGAAAAAAGACTGTTGCTTACCCGAAGCCACCTTTAGCTCACTGGCTATATAAATAATATAGAGTATATCTATCATGTTTATTATATATATTTAATAATATAGAGTATATCTATCATGTTTATTATAGATATATTTAATAATATAGAGTATATCTATCATGTTTATTATATATATTTAATAATATAGAGTATATCTATCATGTTTATTATATATATTTAATAATATAGAGTATATCTATCATGTTTATTATAGATATATTTAATAATATAGAGTATATCTATCATGTTTATTATATATATATATTTAATAATATAGAGTATATCTATCATGTTTATGATATATATTTAATAATATAGAGTATATCCATCATGTTTATTATATATATATTTAATAATATAGAGTATATCTATCATGTTTATGATATATATTTAATAATATAGAGTATATCTATCATGTTTATTATATATATATTTAATAATATAGAGTATATCTATCATGTTTATTATATATATATATATTTAATAATATAGAGTTTATCTATCAGGTTTATGATATATATTTAATAATAAAGAGTTTATCTATCATGTTTATGATATATATTTAATAATATAGAGTATATCTATCATGTTTATTATATATATATTTAATAATATAGAGTATATCTATCATGTTTATTATATATATTTAATAATATAGAGTTTATCTATCATGTTTATGATATATATTTAATAATATAGAGTATATCTATCATGTTTATTATATATATATATATATATATATTTAATAATATAGAGTATATCTATCATGTTTATTATATATATATTTAATAATATAGAGAATATCTATCATGTTTATTATATATATTTAATAATATAGAGTTTATCTATCATGTTTATGATATATATTTAATAATATAGAGTATAGCTATACTATCATGTGTTTTTATCATGTATATTATATATATTACATAAAGTGTCTGTGTGTCTCAGGAAGAACGTGGACCTCCACTGGTGGTCGGCTGTTCTCGGTCTTCACTCTCAGAGCGACTCGGACTCGTTGGACGTTCAGACTCGACGAGTCGATCGCATCGTCATCAACAGGAAGTACAACCGACAAACCAAACAGGCCGACATCGCCATGATGCACCTGCAGGAGCCAATCAGCTTCACCCGTCAGTAACCACACAACAACAACAACAAACATCTTATTTATTAAACATGTTTGTTGGTTAAAGGTCAGATTAAAGAGTGTTTTCTAACATGTTGTTATAACAGATGTTATAACATGTCGTAATAACAGATGTTATAACATGTCCTAATAACAGATGTTATAACATGTTGTGAAAACAGATGTTATAACATGGTGTTATAAAGATGTTATAACATGTTGTAATAATGATGGTATGGCATGTCCTAATAACAGATGTTATAACATGTTGTAATAACAGATGTTCTAACATGTTGTGATAACAGATGCTATAACATGTTGTAATAACAGATGTTCTAACATGTAATAACAGATGTTCTAACATGTTGTTATTACAGATGTTAATAACAGATGTTCTAACATGTAATAACAGATGTTCTAACATGTTGTTATTACAGATATTCTAACATGTTGCAATAACAGATGTTCTAACATGTTGTAAGAACAGATGTTATAACATGTTGTAATAACAGGTGTTATAACATGTTGTAATAACATGTGTTATAACATGTTGTAATAACAGAGTGGGTCCAGCCGCTGTGTTTACCTGCTGAAGGTCATGACATCACAACAGGAACTAAATGTTTCATCGCAGGCTGGGGACGAGAGGCTGAGGAGGGTGAGACACACACCTGTCTGTCTGACACCTGTCTATAAGCTGCCTGTCCCTCACCTGTCTGTCCCTCACCTGTCTGTCTGACACCTGTCTATAAGCTGCTTGTCCCTCACCTGTCTGTCTGACACCTGTCTATAAGCTGCCTGTCCCTCACCTGTCTGTCTGACACCTGTCTATAAGCTGCCTGTCCCTCACCTGCCTGTCCCTCACCTGTCAGTCCTTCACCTGTCTGTCCCTCACCTGTCTGTCCTTCACCTGTCTGTCCCTCACCTGTCAGTCCTTCACCTGCCTGTCCCTCACCTGTCTGTCCTTTACCTGTCTGTCCCTCACCTGCCTGTCCCTCACCTGTCTGTCCTTCACCTGTCTGTCCCTCACCTGTCAGTCCTTCACCTGCCTGTCCCTCACCTGTCTGTCCTTTACCTGTCTGTCCCTCACCTGCCTGTCCCTCACCTGTCTGTCCTTCACCTGTCTGTCCCTGTCTGTCTCAGGTTCCCTCCCTGAGGTTCTCACCTGTCTGTCCCTCAGGTTCCTTTACCTGTCTGTCCCTCACCTGTCTGTCCCTCACCTGTCTGTCCTTCACCTGTCTGTCCCTCACCTGTCTGTCCTTTGCCTGTCTGTCCCTCACCTGCCTGTCCTTCACCTGTCTGTCCTTCTCCTGTCTGTCCCTCACCTGTCTGTCCTTTGCCTGTCTGTCCCTCACCTGCCTGTCCTTCACCTGTCTGTCCTTCACCTGTCTGTCCTTCACCTGTCTGTCCCTCCCCTGTCTGTCCTTCACCTGTCTGTCCCTCACCTGTCTGTCCCTCACCTGTCTGTCCTTCACCTGTCTGTCCCTCACCTGTCTGTCCCTCCCCTGTCTGTCCCTCCCCTGTCTGTCCCTCACCTGTCTGTCCCTCACCTGTCTGTCCTTCACCTGTCTGTCCCTCACCTGCCTGTCCCTCACCTGCCTGTCCCTCACCTGTCAGTCCTTCACCTGTCTGTCCCTCACCTGTCTGTCCTTCACCTGTCTGTCCCTCACCTGTCAGTCCTTCACCTGCCTGTCCCTCACCTGTCTGTCCTTTACCTGTCTGTCCCTCACCTGCCTGTCCCTCACCTGTCTGTCCTTCACCTGTCTGTCCCTCACCTGTCAGTCCTTCACCTGCCTGTCCCTCACCTGTCTGTCCTTTACCTGTCTGTCCCTCACCTGCCTGTCCCTCACCTGTCTGTCCTTCACCTGTCTGTCCCTGTCTGTCTCAGGTTCCCTCCCTGAGGTTCTCACCTGTCTGTCCCTCAGGTTCCTTTACCTGTCTGTCCCTCACCTGTCTGTCCCTCACCTGTCTGTCCTTCACCTGTCTGTCCCTGACCTGTCTGTCCTTTGCCTGTCTGTCCCTCACCTGCCTGTCCTTCACCTGTCTGTCCTTCTCCTGTCTGTCCCTCACCTGTCTGTCCTTTGCCTGTCTGTCCCTCACCTGCCTGTCCTTCACCTGTCTGTCCTTCACCTGTCTGTCCTTCACCTGTCTGTCCCTCCCCTGTCTGTCCTTCACCTGTCTGTCCCTCACCTGTCTGTCCCTCACCTGTCTGTCCTTCACCTGTCTGTCCCTCACCTGTCTGTCCCTCCCCTGTCTGTCCCTCCCCTGTCTGTCCCTCACCTGTCTGTCCCTCACCTGTCTGTCCTTCACCTGTCTGTCCCTCACCTGTCTGTCCTTCACCTGTCTGTCCCTCCCCTGTCTGTCCCTCACCTGTCTGTCCCTCCTCTGTCTGTCCCTCCCCTGTCTGTCTCAGGTTCCCTCCCTGAGGTTCTCACCTGTCTGTCCTTCACCTGTCTGTCCCTCCCCTGTCTGTCCTTCACCTGTCTGTCCTTCACCTGTCTGTCCCTCACCTGTCTATCCCTCCCCTGTCTGTCCCTCCCCTGTCTGTCCCTCACCTGTCTGTCCCTCACCTGTCTGTCCTTCACCTGTCTGTCCCTCACCTGTCTGTCCTTCACCTGTCTGTCCCTCCCCTGTCTGTCCCTCACCTGTCTGTCCCTCCTCTGTCTGTCCCTCCCCTGTCTGTCTCAGGTTCCCTCCCTGAGGTTCTCACCTGTCTGTCCTTCACCTGTCTGTCCCTCCCCTGTCTGTCCTTCACCTGTCTGTCCCTCACCTGTCTGTCCCTCCCCTGTCTGTCCCTCACCTGTCTGTCCCTCACCTGTCTGTCCTTCACCTGTCTGTCCCTCACCTGTCTGTCCTTCACCTGTCTGTCCCTCCCCTGTCTGTCCTTCACCTGTCTGTCCCTCACCTGTCTGTCCCTCCCCTGTCTGTCCCTCCCCTGTCTGTCCCTCACCTGTCTGTCCCTCACCTGTCTGTCCTTCACCTGTCTGTCCCTCACCTGTCTGTCCTTCACCTGTCTGTCCCTCACCTGCCTGTCCTTCACCTGTCTGTCCCTCACCTGTCTGTCCCTCACCTGTCTGTCCCTCCCTGTCTGTCTCAGGTTCCCTCCCTGAGGTTCTCACCTGTCTGTCCTTCACCTGTCTGTCCCTCCCCTGTCTGTCCTTCACCTGTCTGTCCCTCACCTGTCTGTCCCTCACCTGCCTGTCCTTCACCTGTCTGTCCCTCACCTGTCTGTCCCTCACCTGTCTGTCCCTCACCTGTCTGTCCCTCCCTGTCTGTCTCAGGTTCCCTCCCTGAGGTTCTCACCTGTCTGTCCTTCACCTGTCTGTCCCTCCCCTGTCTGTCCTTCACCTGTCTGTCCCTCACCTGTCTGTCCCTCACCTGCCTGTCCTTCACCTGTCTGTCCCTCACCTGTCTGTCCCTCACCTGTCTGTCCTTCACCTGTCTGTCCCTCACCTGTCTGTCCCTCACCTGTCTGTCCTTCACCTGTCTGTCCCTCACCTGTCTGTCCTTCACCTGTTTGTCCCTCACCTGTCTGTCCCTCACCTGTCTGTCCTTCACCTGTCTGTCCCTCACCTGTCTGTCCTTCACCTGTCTGTCCCTCACCTGTCTGTCCCTCCCCTGTCTGTCCCTCCCCTGTCTGTCCCTCACCTGTCTGTCCCTCACCTGTCTGTCCTTCACCTGTCTGTCCCTCACCTGTCTGTCCTTCACCTGTCTGTCCCTCCCCTGTCTGTCCCTCACCTGTCTGTCCCTCCTCTGTCTGTCCCTCCCCTGTCTGTCTCAGGTTCCCTCCCTGAGGTTCTCACCTGTCTGTCCTTCACCTGTCTGTCCCTCCCCTGTCTGTCCTTCACCTGTCTGTCCCTCACCTGTCTGTCCCTCCCCTGTCTGTCCCTCACCTGTCTGTCCCTCACCTGTCTGTCCTTCACCTGTCTGTCCCTCACCTGTCTGTCCTTCACCTGTCTGTCCCTCCCCTGTCTGTCCTTCACCTGTCTGTCCCTCACCTGTCTGTCCCTCCCCTGTCTGTCCCTCCCCTGTCTGTCCCTCACCTGTCTGTCCTTCACCTGTCTGTCCCTCACCTGTCTGTCCTTCACCTGTCTGTCCCTCACCTGCCTGTCCTTCACCTGTCTGTCCCTCACCTGTCTGTCCCTCACCTGTCTGTCCCTCCCTGTCTGTCTCAGGTTCCCTCCCTGAGGTTCTCACCTGTCTGTCCTTCACCTGTCTGTCCCTCCCCTGTCTGTCCTTCACCTGTCTGTCCCTCACCTGTCTGTCCCTCACCTGCCTGTCCTTCACCTGTCTGTCCCTCACCTGTCTGTCCCTCACCTGTCTGTCCCTCCCTGTCTGTCTCAGGTTCCCTCCCTGACGTTCTCCCCTGTCTGTCCTTCACCTGTCTGTCCCTCACCTGTCTGTCCCTCACCTGTCTGTTCCTGACCTGTCTGTCCTTCACCTGTCTGTCCTTCACCTGTCTGTCCCTCACCTGTCTGTTCCTGACCTGTCTGTCCCTCACCTGTCTGTCCCTCACCTGTCTGTTCCTGACCTGTCTGTCCCTCACCTGTCTGTCCTTCACCTGTCTGTCCCTCACCTGTCTGTCCCTCACCTGTCTGTCCCTCACCTGTCTGTTCCTGACCTGTCTGTCCCTCACCTGTCTGTCCCTCACCTGTCTGTCCCTCACCTGTCTGTTCCTGACCTGTCTGTCCCTCACCTGTCTGTCCTTCACCTGTCTGTCCCTCACCTGTCTGTCCCTCACCTGTCTGTCCCTCACCTGTCTGTTCCTGACCTGTCTGTCCCTCACCTGTCTGTCCCTCACCTGTCTGTTCCTGACCTGTCTGTCCCTCACCTGTCTGTCCTTTACCTGTCTGTCCCTCACCTGCCTGTCCCTCACCTGTCTGTCCTTCACCTGTCTGTCCCTGTCTGTCTCAGGTTCCCTCCCTGAGGTTCTCACCTGTCTGTCCCTCAGGTTCCTTTACCTGTCTGTCCCTCACCTGTCTGTCCTTCACCTGTCTGTCCCTCACCTGTCTGTCCTTTGCCTGTCTGTCCCTCACCTGCCTGTCCTTCACCTGTCTGTCCTTCTCCTGTCTGTCCCTCAACTGTCTGTCTCTCCCCTGTCTGTCTCAGGTTCCCTCCCTGAGGTTCTCACCTGTCTGTCCCTCACCTGTCTGTCCTTTGCCTGTCTGTCCCTCCCCTGTCTGTCCTTAAACTGTCTGTCCCTCCCCTGTCTGTCCCTCCCCTGTCTGTCCCTCCTCTGTCTGTCCCTCCCCTGTCTGTCTCAGGTTCCCTCCCTGAGGTTCTCACCTGTCTGTCCTTCACCTGTCTGTCCCTCCCCTGTCTGTCCTTCACCTGTCTGTCCCTCACCTGTCTGTCCCTCACCTGCCTGTCCTTCACCTGTCTGTCCCTCACCTGTCTGTCCCTCCCTGTCTGTCTCAGGTTCCCTCCCTGACGTTCTCCCCTGTCTGTCCTTCACCTGTCTGTCCCTCACCTGTCTGTCCCTCA
>NC_081531.1:324156-344156 GCF_030273125.1 Centropristis striata | reverse complement strand
AACAACTACAACTAATAAAAACTAAACTACAACTAATAAAAACTAAAATACAACTAATAAAAACTAAACTACAACTAATAAAAACTAAACTACAACTAATAAAAACTAAAATAAAACTTATAAAAACTAACACTGAAACTAATAAAAGCTAAACTAAAACTAATAAAAACTAAACTAAAACTAATTAAAACTAAACTAAAACTAAACTAAACTAAGCATTTTCCAAAAGATAAAAACTCATTAAAACGAACTGAATTTGAAAACAAAAAAATCACAACGAAATTAAAAGTAAAACTGATAAAAGATCAGAAACTATTGGAACCTGTTTGGGACGCAGCCAGGGAGCACCTGGTGGTGGCGCCCATAGACATCTATGACCGGAAGCTGCTGACAGACAGACGAAGAAGAAGTAGCGGGTGATCGTCCCGGAAGTGATCGTGACGGTCGGCAGGCTAACCGCTAGCAGCTAGCAGGTAACAGAACAAACCCTCCTCCGGTGGTTTTTAACGTTTTACCGTTTTAATCTGCTGTAAACGGACACACCTGCTACGTCACAGCCCGGTGTGACGTAGCAGGTGGTTGACAACACGGTCCAGCTGTCTGTTAGCCTAGCCGTTAGCCTAGCCGTTAGCCGTTAGCTGTTTATTATTTATTGTTTTTCTATCAAACTGTCCGTTAATCTGATCTGACTTGTCAACAACAGTCAGAGGTAACGGAACCACTGAGTAAATAAAACACTAAAACAGTATCAGGAACAGATAAAATATCTATAATATCTTTAATAATATAATATAAAATGATCTATAATAATAGATAATATTTATAATAATAATAATTATAACAGCATTTATAATAATATTATTATTAATAATAATAATATTTATAATAATAATAATAATAACAGCATTTATAATAATATTATTATTAATAATAATAATATTTATAATAATAATAATAAACGGACCATTTTCAATAGGGTCCTCGCACTGTTAGTGCTCGGTCCCTAATAATAATAATAATAATAATAATAATAATAATAATAACTATCACTGAAAACAGATCAAATGTCCCGTAGAACACAATGAGAAACTGAGTGTAAAGAGTGATGACCAGCAGCAGCTCTCTGAACTCTTCACATGAAACTATTTTTTTTTTATTATTTGCTCAAAAGTCAAGAGTATTTTTTTGTATTTGACAACTGTTGAGATTTGCACTTAAGATATTAAATGTAATTACTGCTATTAATCCCACAAAGGGGAAATTAAATCTCTGCATTTAACGCATCTTTTTACACACCAGTGAACACACCACGCATTCAGCATATTGCTGCTCCCAGCAGCTGTGTGGAGGCTTGTGTGCCTTGCTGGGATTGGAACCAGCAACCCCCCTGGTTACAGGCCCAATTTCAACTACATTTTAGATTTATGATTGATTTTTATTTTGTTGAACAATTTAATTTATTTATACAGACTAAAGAAATCATATTTTCTATGTATTTTTCAGTATTTTGTAATATCGTCAAGAATATCGTTATCGCAAAAATACCCTGAAATATCGTGATAATATTTTAGGGCCGTATCGCCCACCCCTAATTGGATGACATCATAGCTAGGGTGGATGACATCATAGCTAGGGTGGATGACATCACAGCTAGAGTGGATGACATCACAGCTAGAGTGGATGACATCACAGCTAGAGTGAGAGAGGCTGGGAGGCTTTCTGGCACTTTAATGAAAAGCTTTCTTTATTCTGTTTCAGAGCTTTAACATGAGCAGCCGAGGAGCTGTGACACCCAGAGAGGAGCAGGAGGAGGAGGACGACTTCTACGACTGCCAGGAGACACTGGGGCCTCCAGGCCAGAGAGGGGAGGAGCAGGAGGAGACCCGACAGGATGCAGGAGCGTTGGGGGACTTTCAAAATAAAACTGACAGACTGACGGACAGAAGGGACAATACAGAGAGTCAGGCAGGAGGAGCAGGAAGACAGGAGGAGGAGCAGCACAGCAGGGTACAGGAGGAGGAGCAGGGCGACAGGCTGCAGGAGGAGGAACAGGGCGACAGGCTACAGGAGGAGGAGGAGCAGGGCGACAGGCTGCAGGAGGACTCAGACTCAGAGATGAAGGAGGAGGAGGAGGTGCAGGGCGACAGGCTGCAGAGCGACAGGCTGCTGCAGGAGGAGGAGGAGCAGGGCGACAGGCTGCAGGAGGAGGAGGAGGTGCAGGGCGACAGGCTGCAGGAGGAGGAGGAGGAGGAGCAGGGCGACAGGCTGCAGGAGGAGGAGGAGGAGGAGGAGCAGGGCGACAGGCTCCAGGAGGAGGAGGAGGAGCAGGGCGACAGGCTGCAGGAGGACTCAGACTCAGAGATGAAGGAGGAGGAGGAGAAGGAGGTGGAGTTGGACGATGAATACCTCCTGGAGGTGGAGAAGGGGCTGACGGAGGAGGAGAAGGAGGTGATTCAATCAGAAGGATTTTCATGATTTGCTGTTAAATGATGTTTTTGTGAATCAGAGATCAGATCATCACATATCAAAACGTTTCCTACTGTTTCAGACTCGACGGAAGGAGAGTTTTACTCTGAAGGAGACAGGAAACGCGCAGTTCAAAGCTGGAGGTGAGTGACATCATCATCATCACTTTGTCCACTATAAACCAGTATAAACCAGTCAGACCACCATAATGGTCCCGGTGCCAAAATATAATCCCTTTTTCTGGCAAAACTAAAATACGAAAACCCAGAAACAGTGCCCCCTTTTCCTTTATTCGTTTTAAACCACAATTGGAAAAACTGATTTTGCTCTCAGCATCAAAAAATGAAATAACCAGGTAGTGGTAGACGGGGTAATGGTGGTAGACGGGGTAATGGTGGTAGACGGGGTAATGGTGGTAGACGGGGTAGTGGTGGACGGGGTAATGGTGGTAGACGGGGTAGTGGTAGACGGGGTAGTGGTGGACGGGGTAGTGGTGGACGGGGTAGAGGTGGACGGGGTAGTGGTGGACGGGGTAATGGTGGTAGACGGGGTAGTGGTAGACGGGGTAGTGGTGGACGGGGTAGTGGTGGACGGGGTAGTGGTGGTAGACGAGGTAGTGGTGGACGGGGTAATGGTGGTAGACGGGGTAGTGGTGGTAGACGGGGTAGTGGTGGACGGGGTAGTGGTGGTAGACGGGGTAGTGGTGGTAGACGGGGTAGAGGTGGACGGGGTAGTGGTGGACGGGGTAGTGGTGGTAGACGGGGTAGAGGTGGACGGGGTAGAGGTGGACGGGGTAGAGGTGGACGGGGTAGTGGTGGACGGGGTAGTGGTGGTAGACGGGGTAGTGGTGGTAGACGGGGTAGAGGTGGACGGGGTAGTGGTGGACGGGGTAATGGTGGTAGACGGGGTAGTGGTAGACGGGGTAGTGGTGGACGGGGTAGTGGTGGACGGGGTAGTGGTGGACGGGGTAGTGGTGGTAGACGGGGTAGTGGTAGACGGGGTAGTGGTGGTAGACGAGGTAGTGGTGGACGGGGTAATGGTGGTAGACGGGGTAGTGGTGGACGGGGTAGTGGTAGACGGGGTAGTGGTGGACGGGGTAGTGGTGGTAGACGGGGTAGTGGTGGACGGGGTAGTGGTGGTAGACGGGGTAGTGGTGGTAGACGGGGTAGAGGTGGACGGGGTAGTGGTAGACGGGGTAGTGGTGGACGGGGTAGTGGTGGTAGACGGGGTAGTGGTGGACGGGGTAGTGGTGGTGGACGGGGTAGTGGTGGACGGGGTAGTGGTGGTAGACGGGGTAGTGGTAGACGGGGTAGTGGTAGACGGGGTAGTGGTGGTAGACGGGGACCGTTTTTGGTTTAAAACGAATAAAGGAAAAGGGGGCACTGTTTCCGGGTTTTCGTATTTTAGTTTTGCCAGAAAAAGGGATTATACTTTGGCACCAGGACCCATAAACCAGTGAGACCAGTATGAACCAGTATAAACCAGTGAGACCAGTATAAACCAGTATGAATGTGTTCCTGCAGACTGGTTGGCGGCGGGGCGGAGCTACAGCGAGGCGTTGGCTTTGTGTCCCGTGTGTTTCAGCAGAGAGAGAGCCGTGCTGTTCTCCAACAGAGCTGCTGCAAGACTGCACCTGGTAACTACATGCTAACAGCACGCTAACATCATGCTAACAGCACGCTAACATCATGCTAACACCATGCTGACATCATGCTAACACCATGTTGACATCATGCTAACATCATGCTAACAGCACGCTAGCAGCACGCTAACATCATGCTAACACCATGCTAACATCATGCTAACAGCACGCTAGCAGCACGCTAACAGCACGCTAACATCATGCTAACACCATGTTGACATCATGCTAACCTGTTTGTGTCTTCCTGTCAGGACCTGAAGCAGCAGGCGATCTCAGACTGCAGTAGAGGTGAGTGATGACATCATCCTGTACCTGTACCTGAGTCACTGATTGGTCTGTGCACTGATTGGCTGCCTGGTCACCATAGCGATAGAGCTGAACCCGGACTATGTGCGGGCGCTGCTGAGGAGGGCGGAGCTTCACGAGCAGACGGAGAAACTGGACGAAGCTCTGGAGGACTACAAGAAGGTCCTGGACCTGGACCCCAACCAGCCCGCCGCCAGGACCGCCTGCATGGTGAGTTCACTGACCGTAGGACACCTGACACATGATGAGTTCACTGACCGTAGGACACCTGATAGGCCTGCACGGTGAGTTCACTGACCGTAGGACACCAGACACATGGTGAGTTCACTGACCGTAGGACACCAGACACATGGTGAGTTCACTGACCGTAGGACACCAGACACATGGTGAGTTCACTGACAGTAGGACACCTGACAGGCCTGCAAGGTGAGTTCACTGACCGTAGGACACCAGACACATGGTGAGTTCACTGACCGTAGGACACCAGACACATGGTGAGTTCACTGACAGTAGGACACCAGACAGGCCTGCACGGTGAGTTCACTGACCGTAGGACACCTGACACATGGTGAGTTCACTGACCGTAGGACACCAGACACATGGTGAGTTCACTGAGAGTAGGACACCAGACACATGGTGAGTTCACTGACCGTAGGACACCAGACACATGGTGAGTTCACTGACCGTAGGACACCAGACACATGGTGAGTTCACTGACCATAGGACACCTGACAGGCCTGCAAGGTGAGTTCACTGACCGTAGGACACCAGACACATGGTGAGTTCACTGACCGTAGGACACCAGACACATGGTGAGTTCACTGACCGTAGGACACCAGACACATGGTGAGTTCACTGACAGTAGGACACCAGACAGGCCTGCACGGTGAGTTCACTGACCGTAGGACACCAGACACATGGTGAGTTCACTGAGAGTAGGACACCAGACAGGCTACACTGGTGTTGTATTGAAAGACTAGCTAATATCTCTCCCTGTCTGTCTCTCTACCTGTCTCTCTCAGAGGCTGCCTCAGCAGATTCAGGAGAGGAATGAGAAGTTGAAGGAGGAGATGATGAGTACGTATTGCACCTGAACACATCACACCTTTATGTTTTAATGTCATGTATATATATATATATATATATATATATATATATATATACAGTATATATATATATAAACTGTAAATCCAGGTCTTGGTTTGTGGAGCTCTTCTGTCTGAGGCGACGGCTCAACGGTCACTTCAATCATTCGTAAAAATACCAAGATCAGAATATTGATGAGGAGTATTGACAACAATAAATCAAGAATCGATGATTTCTCTGAGCTTTAGAGATTTGGACGAGTTGTGTTATTAATTATTTGTGTCAGATTAAAAGATTCACAGGTTCAAACCATCAGAAACAGGAGACGACCAGTTCAAGTCCCAGTTTAAATAAGCAGTGATGATAGAACGTCATTAATCAGGAACGTTCTGCAGCATCCAGAGAACCATCGATTATCAGCAGCGTTCTTGTTCTAGTTGTTTCAGTTTATTCTCATTAAATCTCTTTATTCAGATTGTCAGATTATTGATCAGATGATCAATAACCAGTCAGATGTATTGATCAGCATTAAAGCTCCTCAGATCAGACTAGTTTCAGTATTTTCACAATAAAAGCATGGTGCAGGCAGTGACGTGGTGACCTCTGACCCCTCAGGTAAGCTGAAGGACCTGGGGAACCTGGTCCTGAGACCCTTTGGACTGTCAACCAGCAACTTCCAGGTCAACCAGGACCAACAGACCGGATCCTACTCCATCAACTTCATCCAGAACCCCAACAACAACAACAGATGACCCCACAACAACAACAACAACAACAACAACAGACCGGGTCCTACTCCATCAACTTCATCCAGAACCCCAACAACAACAACAGATGACCCCACAACAACAACAACAACAACAACAACAACAACAACAACAACAACAACAACAACAACAACAACAACAACAGACCGGATCCTACTCCATCAACTTCATCCAGAACCCCAACAACAACAACAGATGACCCCACAACAACAACAACAACAACAACAACAACAGACCGGGTCCTACTCCATCAACTTCATCCAGAACCCCAACAACAACAACAGATGACCCAACAACAACAACAACAACAACAACAACAACAACAACAACAACAGACCGGATCCTACTCCATCAACTTCATCCAGAACCCCAACAACAACAACAGATGACCCCACAACAACAACAACAACAACAACAACAGCAACAACAGACCGGATCCTACTCCATCAACTTCATCCAGAACCCCAACAACAACAACAACAACAACAACAACAACAGATGACCTCACAGTCAGAGGTGATGACGTCACAGCGGGCGGTGATGATGTCACAGCGGGCGGTGATGATGTCACAGCGGGCGGTGATGACGTCACAGCGGGCGGTGATGACGTCACAGCGGGCGGTGATGACGTCACAGCGGGCGGTGATGACGTCACAGCGGGCGGTGATGACGTCACAGCGGGCGGTGATGATGTCACAGGTCGTGTTGTTTTGTTCAGAGGAAAATAAAAGCTGGTTGTTTTGTTTCCTGTTTGTATTTTTTATCAGATCGCTGGAAACGGGGACAGAAGAGTTTATAATATTAAATCTGAACTCTTGTTTCTTTACTCAGCTGCTTCACTTTGATCCATTTCTGTGCTAGTTTATCAGAAATATGAACACAGTTGAGATTTATTGGGATTTTTGTCTCCAAACTCTCAAAAGACAAAGAGACAAAGTGAAAAATGCAAACTGAGTTTTTTGTAACGTTTGAACTGAAGTCGTGAGCTTCTTTCCTGTCGCTAACATTTATTCACCACTCAGAATCTAACCAATAACTTTGTCTTTGAGCTTTTCTTTTAACGTAAATAAAACAAATTCACAATCAGAATACTTAACAAGATAAAAAATGATAAATAAATAAATGAATACAAAAAATGAATATGAAATACAATCATTTTAGATACAGAACATTCATAAATAGTTGCATAAAGTATAAGATCTAACTAAACACCAAATAAAACAAATTAAAAATACAATATAAATAAGGCACAATATTAAACCAGTTATGACTAACAACTATATTACTAAAAGGATCCTACAGAGTTTTAATACTGTGTTAACGAGAATGATTAATGTACAGCACCACATGACGACTGATTTATGATCAATCATCAGACTTCAATGAGAAACTAACAGCAACAAGTTGCTTCTTGTCATGCTGGAAGCAACACGTCCATGTTTGTCAACTTCTACAGAGAATATTACGGTCTATTAATAAAAACATGATTCCAGGAATAAAATGAAATGATATCAATGAAAACCAGAGAGATATCTGTATGATGTTGACTGATTACATTTATTGTCGTCATGACAGAAATAATGAATAGCAGAATACAAAATATAATAATAAGAGAATGTTGTTATGATATTTATCACAGCAGTGCTCATATTCAAAACATGTCATATTGATTAATTAATATTAATGATGTGCACTTTAACAACAAGGCTTACAACTATAATATATACATATACATATATATATATATTTATATATATATATATATGTATACATATATGTATAAATACATACATACATATATGTATGTATATATAAATACATTTATATATAAATATACATATATATATATTTATATATAAATATATATATATATAAATATATATTTATATATATATATATTTATCATCATCATTCATACATATATGTATGTATAATAAAATCAATATAATCTCAGTGTTTATTATAAATGTACATTATAAATATTAAATCACAAACAATAATAATAATATCAGTATATCAACAATTAATAATGAGTTATAAAGATGAAAGTTGAAGGTTTAAATATATTTACATTCTGTTGTTTTATCACAAATATAAACAGATCAACATAAACAAAGATCAGTAAATGACGTCACCGGGGGGAGGAGGGGGGCAGCCGTGAGCCCAGCTGCCGGTCAAAACACCACAGAAGAAGAACTGCCTCGCACATGCGCAGTGTGAGTGTCGGAGGGCTGAGATGGCTGCGCCCATAGACCTGGAGCTGAAGAAGGTAAGAGCCTTTAAAACCTTCATCATCCTCTTCATCCTCACCTTCATCACCTGTCAGCAGCTACCTGACCGACTCCACCTGGTGACGTCACCTGCTGACCACCACGAGCTCTCTGTAGCAAAGAGCCGCAGCTAGCTGTTAGCATGAGGAGCTAACCACGCTACACACACACACACACACACAGAAACAGACACACACTCTTCTGGTTCCTGCTGATCTGGTTCTGGTTCTGGTTCTGGTTCTGGTTCTGGTTCTCTGCCACCAGTCACCATGGCAACACATTAACATTTTTCTTGATCTTTATCAATATTTTTTTTTTTGTCGGAAATTTGTCTTTCTCATAACTTTTAGATTTTTTCATCATAAATTTGCATTTTTTTTCTCTTAAATTTGTGGGGGGGGGGTTATCATAAATTTGAGATTTTTCTTTATAAAATCATATTTTTTGTCTTACATTTTTTATTTTTGATCGTAAATTTGAGATTTTTTTTTTCTCGTAAATTTGCATTTTTCCACAAAAATTTCAGGGGTTTTTTAAATAATAAATCCGGATTTTTTTTAATGATTAATCTGTTTTATTCTCTTAAATTTGTTATTTTTGATCGTGAATTTCAGATTATTTTCTCTCCTAAATTTACTGTAAATCCTCATGTGAACGCACAGAGAGTTGAACATTTACATTCAGTCATTTATCTTTTATCCAAAGAGACTCAAACCAAAGACAGAAGGAACCAATGAAGGTATATACTGTATGTGTGTATATATATATATATATATATATATATACTATATATATATACACATACAGTATATACCTTCATTGGTATATATATATATATATATATATATATATATATATATATACAATGACAGTATATAGTTGGTATGGGTGTATATATAGGTCTAGTGGTCTAAGAGGCGTCCAGGTGTTTGTGTCAGAGTGACGCCTCCTGTCTCTCTGTCTGTCTCTCTGTCTGTCTCTCTGCCTGTCTGTCTCTCTGACTGTCTCTCTGCCTGTCTGTCTCTCTGCCTGTCTGTCTGTCTCAGGCGTTCTCTGAGCTGCAGGTGAAGATGATCGACACGCAGCAGAAGGTGAAGCTGGCCGACCTGCAGATCGATCAGCTGACTCGAGTCCAGAAACACGCCAAGCTGACGCACGCCGAGATCGCCACGCTGTCCGCCGGGACGCCGCTCTACGAGGGCGTCGGGCGCATGTGAGTCTACACCAACAGACACAACACAACAAAGATCTTCTATTCTAGTCAAAACAACCAGGACACGACAACAGAGACACACGACAGAGACACAACAGAGACACAACAGAGACACACGACAGAGACACAACAGAGACACGACAGAGACACAACAGAGACACAACAGACACACAACAGAGACACACGACAGAGACACACGACAGAGACACGACAGAGACACGACAGAGACACACGACAGAGACACACAACAGAGACACGACAGAGACACACGACAGAGACACGACAGAGACACACGACAGAGACACGACAGAGACACGACAGAGACACACGACAGAGACACGACAGAGACACAACAGAGACACGACAGAGACACACGACAGAGACACACAACAGAGACACAACAGAGACACGACAGACACACGACAGAGACACGACAGACACACGACAGAGACACACAACAGAGACACAACAGACACACAACAGAGACACACGACAGACACACGACAGAGACACACAACAGAGACACGACAGAGACACACGACAGAGACACACGACAGAGACACACGACAGAGACACACAACAGAGACACACGACAGAGACACAACAGACACACAACAGAGACACGACAGACACACGACAGAGACACACAACAGAGACACGACAGAGACACACGACAGAGACACACGACAGAGACACACAACAGAGACACACGACAGAGACACACGACAGAGACACGACAGAGACACACGACAGAGACACACAACAGAGACACGACAGAGACACACGACAGAGACACGACAGAGACACACGACAGAGACACGACAGAGACACACGACAGAGACACACAACAGAGACACAACAGAGACACGACAGACACACGACAGAGACACACAACAGAGACACACGACAGAGACACAACAGAGACACGACAGACACGACAGAGACACACAACAGAGACACACGACAGAGACACAACAGAGACACGACAGACACACGACAGAGACACACAACAGAGACACACGACAGAGACACAACAGAGACACACGACAGAGACACGACAGAGACACGACAGACACACACAACAGACACACAACAGAGACACACGACAGACACACACGACAGACACACGACAGACACACGGCAGACACACGACAGACACAGGACAGAGACACACGACAGAGACACACGACAGAGACACGACAGAGACACACACGACAGAGACACACACGACAGAGACACACGACAGAGACACACACGACAGAGACACACACGACAGAGACACACGACAGAGACACACGACAGAGACACACAGGACAGAGACACACGACAGAGACACACAGGACAGAGACACACGACAGAGACACAACAGAGACACGACAGACACACACAACAGACACACAACAGACACACAACAGAGACACGACAGACACACACAACAGACACACAACAGAGACACACAACAGAGACACGCGACAGAGACACACGACAGACACACAACAGAGACACACGACAGAGACACGACAGACACACACAACAGACACACGACAGAGACACACGACAGAGACACGACAGACACACGACAGACACAGGACAGAGACACACGACAGAGACACACACGACAGACACACAACAGAGACACACGACAGAGACACGACAGACACACACAACAGACACACGACAGAGACACACGACAGAGACACGACAGACACACACAACAGACACACGACAGAGACACACGACAGAGACACACACGACAGACACAGGACAGAGACACACACGACAGAGACACACGACAGAGACACAACAGAGACACACGACAGAGACACGACAGACACACACAACAGACACACGACAGAGACACACGACAGACACAGGACAGACACACACGACAGAGACACACGACAGACACAGGACAGAGACACACGACAGAGACACGACAGACACACGACAGACACACGACAGAGACACACGACAGAGACACACGACAGACACACAACAGAGACACAACAGAGACACACGACAGAGACACGACAGACACACACAACAGACACACGACAGAGACACACGACAGAGACACACGACAGACACACGACAGACACAGGACAGAGACACAGGACAGAGACACACACGACAGAGACACACGACAGAGACACACGACAGACACACGACAGACACAGGACAGAGACACACACGACAGACACACACGGCAGACACACGACAGAGACACACGACAGAGACACACGACAGAGACACACGACAGAGACACACGACAGAGACACGACAGAGACACGACAGAGACACACGACAGAGACACACAACAGACACACGACAGAGACACACACGACAGACACACACGACAGACACACACGATAGAGACACGACAGAGACACACGACAGAGACACACGACAGAGACACGACAGAGACACACGACAGAGACACACGACAGAGACACACGACAGACACACGACAGACACACGACAGACACACGACAGAGACACACGACAGAGACACGACAGAGACACGACAGAGACACACGACAGAGACACACGACAGAGACACACGTCAGACACACGACAGAGACACACGACAGAGACACACACGACAGAGACACACACGACAGACACACGACAGACACACGACAGAGACACACGACAGACACACGACAGACACACGACAGAGACACGACAGACACACACGACAGACACACACGACAGAGACACACGACAGAGACACGACAGAGACACGACAGACACACACGACAGAGACACACGACAGAGACACACGACAGAGACACACGACAGACACACAACAGAGACACGACAGACACACACGACAGACACACGACAGAGACACACGACAGACACACGACAGACACACGACAGAGACACACACGACAGACACACACGACAGGCACACGACAGAGACACGACAGAGACACGACAGAGACACGACAGAGACACACGACAGAGACACACGACAGAGACACACACGACAGACACACGACAGACACACGACAGAGACACACGACAGAGACACACGACAGAGACACACGACAGAGACACACGACAGACACACGACAGAGACACACGACAGAGACACGACAGACACACACGACAGAGACACACGACAGAGACACACGACAGAGACACACGACAGACACACGACAGAGACACACAACAGAGACACACGACAGACACACAACAGACACAGGACAGAGACACACGACAGAGACACACACGACAGAGACACACACGACAGACACACACGACAGACACACACGACAGACACACGACAGACACACGACAGAGACACGACAGAGACACACCACAGAGACACACACGACAGAGACACACGACAGAGACACACGACAGAGACACACACGACAGAGACACACGACAGACACACGACAGAGACACACGACAGACACACGACAGACACACACGACAGAGACACACGACAGAGACACACGACAGACACACGACAGACACACGACAGACACACGACAGAGACACACGACAGAGACACACGACAGAGACACGACAGAGACACACGACAGAGACACACAGAGACACGACAGACACGACAGAGACACACGACAGAGACACGACAGAGACACACGACAGACACACGACAGATACACGTCAGAGACACACGACAGACACACGACAGAGACACACGACAGAGACACACGACAGAGACACACGACAGAGACACACAACAGACACATCTGGTGGAAAGTGGCTGTAGCTGCTGTAGCCTAACCCATCTAACCCATCTAACCCATCTAACCCATCTAACCCATCTAACCCATCTAACCCATCTAACCCATCTAACCCATCTAACCCTAACCCATCTAACCCATCTAACCCATCTAACCCATCTAACCCTAACCCATCTAACCCATCTAACCCATCTAACCCATCTAACCCATCTAACCCATCTAACCCTAACCCATCTCTATCGGAGCCTGAGATGTTTTTTTTTAAAGCTGCCACGTCCTCTTGTAGATGTTCACGTTGTTTTTCCATTTCAGTCGTCAACGTCACTGCTACGTCGTTAGCATTAGCAGCGGTCGCCATGTTAGCTACTTTGCTACTTAGCGCTAGGCTTCTTTGTCTCAGATTCTTTCTTTTTGTTCCAGTCACCAAAAAAAGATGTAGCAAATGAAAAAATAAACATATGAAACTATTTCTTCCAAGTTGGTGCAAGTTGGTGTTTATATATGAAGGAGTTTTAAGGAAGTTATAGACAAATTCTCAGGAGACTCGTTCACACGTCTTGTTCCTATATGTTCCAAAGATCTTCTATTTTAATCTGAACGGTCTGTCTGTCTGTAGGTTCATTCTCCAGTCGAAGGAGGAAATCAACAATCAGCTGATGGAGAAACAGAAAACAGCTGACGAGAAAATTAAAGAGCTCGAGGTACAAATACACAACAAATACCCACAGAGACACACAACAGATCTAGTGTGTGTGTATGTGTGTGTGTGTTCTGACTCTGTGTTTGGTTTTTCCAGCAGAAGAAGGTGTACCTTGAACGCAGCGTGAAAGAAGCTGAAGACAACATCAGAGAGATGCTGTTGTCCAGGAGGGCTCAGTGACCGATCAATTATCAATAACACACTGATCAATAATCAGTAACACACTGATCAATGATCAAAAACACACACTGATCAATGATCAATAACACACACTGATCAATGATCAATAACACACACTGATCAATGATCAGCAACACACTGATCAGTGATCAAAAACACGTTTTCATGTCTTTTTGTTAGTTGTTCATATTAAAATGTTGAACCTTCAGTTTGTCTCCAGTGTTTCTGTCAGAGTGAGACGTCTATTATAAACAGAGTGAGACGTCTATTATAAACAGAGTGAGACGTCTTTATGTTAAACAGAGTGAGACGTCTATGTTAAACAGAGTGAGACCTCTATATTAAACAGAGTGAGATGTGTTTATTATAAACAGAGTGAGACCTCTATATTAAACAGAGAGACGTCTTAATGTTAAACAGAGTGAGACGTCTTTATGTTAAACAGAGTGAGACGTCTTTATATTAAACAGAGTGAGACGTCTTTATTATAAACAGAGTGAGACTTCTATTATAAACAGAGTGAGACGTCTATGTTAAACAGAGTGAGACATCTTTATGTTAAACAGAGTGAGACGTCTTTATGTTAAACAGAGTGAGATACTTTATATTAAACAGAGTGAGACGTCTTTATGTTAATCAGAGTGAGACGTCTTTATTATAAACAGAGTGAGACGTCTTTATTATAAACAGAGTGAGACTTCTTTATATTAAACAGAGTGAGACGTCTTTATGTTAATCAGAGTGAGACGTCTATGTTAAACAGAGTGAGACATCTTTATGTTAAACAGAGTGAGACGTCTTTATGTTAAACAGAGTGAGACGTCTTTATTATAAACAGAGTGAGACGTCTTTATGTTAATCAGAGTGAGACGTCTTTATTATAAACAGAGTGAGACGTCTTTATATTAAACAGAGTGAGACGTCTTTATTATAAACAGAGTGAGACGTCTATTATAAACAGAGTGAGACGTCTTTATGTTAATCAGAGTGAGACGTCTTTATTATAAACAGAGTGAGACGTCTTTATTATAAACAGAGTGAGACTTCTTTATATTAAACAGAGTGAGACGTCTTTATTATAAACAGAGTGAGACGTCTTTATATTAAACAGAGTGAGGCGTCTTTATTATAAACAGAGTGGGACGTCTATATTAAACAGAGTGAGACGTCTTTATTATAAACAGAGTGGGACGTCTTTATTATAAACAGCGTGGGACGTCTTTATTATAAACAGAGTGAGACATCTTTATTTTAAACAGAGTGGGACGTCTTTATATTAAACAGAGTGAGGCGTCTTTATTATAAACAGAGTGGGACGTCTTTATTAAAAACAGAGTGGGACGTCTTTATTATAAACAGAGTGAGATGTCTTTATTATGAACAGAGTGAGACTTCTTTATTATAAACAGAGTGAGACATCTTTATTATAAACAAAGTGGGACGTCTTTATATTAAACAGAGTGAGGCGTCTTTATTAAAAACAGAGTGGGACGTCTTTATTATAAACAGAGTGAGACGTCTTTATTATAAACAGAGTGAGACGTCTTTATATTAAACAGAGTGAGACGTCTTTATATTAAACAGAGTGAGACGTCTTTATTACAAACAGAGTGAGACGTCTTTATTATAAACAGAGTGAGACGTCTTTATTACAAACAGAGTGAGACGTCTTTATTATAAACAGAGTGAGACGTCTTTATTATAAACAGAGTGAGACGTCTTTATTATAAACAGAGTGGGACGTCTTTATTATAAACAGAGTGAGACGTCTATTATAAACAGAGAGACTTCTTTATATTAAACAGCGTGAGACGTCTGTTATAAACAGAGTGAGCCTTTTTTATTATAAACAGAGTGAGACGTCTTTATTATAAACAGAGTGAGCCTTTTTTATTATAAACAGAGTGAGCCTTTTTTATTATAAACAGAGTGAGACGTCTTTATTTTAACAGAGTGAGACGTCTTTATTATAATCAGAGTGAGACGTCTTTATTTTAACAGAGTGAGACGTCTTTATTATAATCAGAGTGAGACGTCTTTATTTTAACAGAGTGAGAGGTCTTTATATTAAACAGAGTGAGACGTCTTTATTTTAACAGAGTGAGACGTCTTTATTTTAACAGAGTGAGAGGTCTTTATATTAAACAGAGTGAGACGTCTTTATATTAAACAGAGTGAGACGTCTTTATTTTAACAGAGTGAGACGTCTTTATTTTAACAGAGTGAGAGGTCTTTATATTAAACAGAGTGAGAGGTCTTTATATTAAACAGAGTGAGAGGTCTTTATTTTAACAGAGTGAGACATCCTCTCGGCTTTACTTTAAGAAAATATCTCTGATTTCATTGAGTCCCGCCCCCGGAAACGGATTGTCCGAGCGCGGGATTTTAACTTCAGACGGAGCTCGCGGGCAGTCAGTTCCCTCCGCGCGGAGAACAAACAAACAGAGAAACAAACGGAGAAACAAACAAACAAACAAACATGGCGACTCCACCGAAGAGACTCCGAGTTCCCGCCAGTCCGACCGGAAGCTTTTCCCGCCGAGAGAAGAAGATTTCCATAGAAGGAAACATCGGTGAGTTTAATGATTGATACTAATGATTGATACCAATGATCGATACCTGTGACCAGCCGTTAACCAGCCGGCTGGTTAACGGCCGTTAACCAGCCGGCCGGTTGGTTAACGGCCGTTCTCCCGCTGATCTCCAGTTTAAAGCTCTGATTCGCGCCAAATAAGAGATAAACAAAACACAGAACCGCAGTATTATCAGATGAATAAAGTCTCTCTCTCTCTCTCTCTCTCTCTCTCTCCCCCCTACCTGTCTCTCTCTCTACCTGTCTGTCTCTCTCTCTCTCTCTCTCTCTCTCTCTCTCTCTACTTGTCTGTCTGTCTCCCTCCCTCCCTCCCTCCCTGCCTGTCTCTCTCTCCCTGCCTGTCTCTCTCTCTCTCTCTCTCTCCCTGTCTGTCTCTCTCTCCCTGCCTGTCTCTCTCTCCCTGCCCGTCTCTCTCTCTCTCTCTCCCTGTCTGTCTGTCTCTCACTCTCCCTCCCTCCCTGCCTGTCTCTCTCTCCCTGCCCGTCTCTCTCTCTCTCTACCTGTCTGTCTCTCTCTCCCTGCCCGTCTCTCTCTCTCTCTCCCTGTCTGTCTGTCTCTCTCTCTCTCTCTCTGTCTGTCTCCCTGTCTGTCTGTCTCTCTGTCTGTCTCCCTGCCTGTCTCTCTCTCCCTACTTGTCTGTCTCTCTCTCCCTGCCCGTCTCTCTCTCTCTCTCCCCCCCCTACCTGTCTCTCTCTCTACCTGTCTGTCTCTCTCTCCCTGCCTGTCTCTCTCTCTCCCTGCCCGTCTCTCTCTCTCTCTCTCTCTCTCTCCCTCCCTACCTGTCTCTCTCTCTACCTGTCTGTCTCTCTCTCCCTGCCCGTCTCTCTCTCTCTCTCTCTCTCTCTCTCTCTCCCTCCCTCCCTCCCTACCTGTCTCTCTGTCTACCTGTCTGTCTCTAGCTGCAGGTAAGTCTACCTTCGTGCGTCTCCTCCAGGAGGCGTCTGAGGACTGGGAGGTGATTCCTGAACCGATCGGGAAATGGTGCAACGTCCAGAACGACAGCGACGACGTTTACCAGGTCAACACACACACCTGTTTACCTGTCTTTAGATTTACATGTTTACCTGTCTCTATATTTACCTGTCTACCTGTCTTTAGATTTATCTGTGTGTTTATATTTACCTGTCTACCTGTGTTTATATTTACCTGTCTTTGTATTTACCTGTCTTTGTATTTACCTGTCTACCTGTCTTTAGATTTATCTGTGTGTTTATATTTACCTGTCTTTATATTTACCTGTCTACCTGTCTTTACACGTGTGTTTACATGTGTGTGTTTACACATGTTTATCTGTGTTTACACCTGTTTTTATCTATGTTTACACCTGTGTTTATCTATGTTTCACCTGTGTGTTTACACCTGTTTTTATCTGTGTTTACACCTGTGTTCATCTATGTTTACCTGTGTGTTTACACCTGTTTATCTATGTTTACACCTGTGTTTATCTATGTTTCACCTGTGTATTTACACCTGTGTAACTGTTTTTACACCTGTTTTTATCTATGTTTACACCTGTGTTTATCTATGTTTCACCTGTGTGTTTACACCTGTTTTTATCTGTGTTTACACCTGTGTTCATCTATGTTTACACCTGTGTGTTTACACCTGTTTTTCTATGTTTACACCTGTGTTTATCTATGTTTCACCTGTGTTTACACCTGTTTATCTGTGTTTACACCTGTTTTTATCTATGTTTACACCTGTGTTTATCTATGTTTCACCTATGTATTTACACCTGTGTTTACACCTGTGTATCTGTGTTTACACCTGTGTTTATCTATGTTTCACCTGTGTGTTTACACCTGTTTATCTATGTTTCACCTGTGTGTTTACACCTGTGTATCTGTTTTTACACCTGTGTTTATCTATGTTTACACCTGTGTAGGAGCTGAGCTCCTCTCAGAAGAGTGGAGGGAACCTGCTGCAGATGTTGTACGATAAACCGAGCCGCTGGTCCTACACCTTCCAGGTAACTACTGACTCCGCCCACTCACACCCAGCAGATAGACAGCAGGTCAAACTGTCTAACTGACTGTTTCTCTACCTGTCCCTGTCTCTCTACCTGTCCCTGTCTCTCTACCTGTCCCTGTCTCTCTACCTGTCCCTGTCTCTCTATCTGTCTGTCCATCAGAGTTATGCGTGTCTCAGCAGAGTTCGTTCTCAACTTCAGTCTCCGTCCATCAAGCTTCAGCAGGCGGAGACCCCCGTCCAGTTCTATGAACGCTCCGTCTACTCAGACAGGTAACTATACACACACACACACCTGAGACAGGTAGCTAGACTCAGTGTAGAGTACTGCAGTAACCGTGTGTCCCTGTGTGTGTCTCTGTGTGTGTGTCTCTGTGTGTGTCTTTGTGTGTGTCTCTGTGTGTGTGTCCCTGTGTGTGTGTCTCGGTCTCTGTGTGTGTGTCTCTGTGTGTGTCTCTGTGTGTGTCTCTGTGTGTGTGTCTCTGTGTGTGTGTCTCTGTGTGTGTGTCTCTGTGTGTGTGTCCCTGTGTGTGTGTCTCTGTGTGTGTCTCTGTCTCTGTGTGTGTCCCTGTGTGTGTCTCTGTGTGTGTGTCTCTGTGTGTGTGGCTCTGTGTGTGTGGCTCTGTGTGTGTGTCTCTGTGTGTGTGTCTCTGTGTGTGTCTCTGTCTCTGTGTGTGTCTCTGTCTCTGTGTGTGTCTCTGTGTGTGTCTCTGTCTCTGTGTGTGTCCCTGTGTGTGTCCCTGTGTGTGTCCCTGTGTGTGTGTCTCTGTCTCTGTTTGTGTCTCTGTGTGTGTGTCTCTGTGTGTGTGTCTCTGTGTGTGTTTACAGGTACGTGTTTGCTTCCAACCTGTTTGAGTCCGGCAGCCTGACGGAGACAGAGTGGAGTGTGTATCAGGACTGGCACACCTGGTTACTGAGCCAGTTTGAGCCGGACATCAGACTGGACGCCATCATCTACCTGAGAGCTCCACCACAGGTACACAACACCTGAACCGCACAACACCTGAACCGCACAACACCTGAACCGCACAACACCTGAACCGCACAACACCTGAACCACACAACACCCGAGTTTTAGTTTAGTTTT
>NC_081531.1:319895-324133 GCF_030273125.1 Centropristis striata | reverse complement strand
ACCCTAACTGAACCCTAACCCTAACCCTAACTGAACCCTAACCCTAACCCTAACTGAACCCTAACCCTAACCCTAACTGAACCCTAACCCTAACCCTAACTGAACCCTAACCCTAACCCTAACTGAACCCTAACCCTAACCCTAACTGAACCCTAACCCTAACCCTAACCCTAACCCTAACTGAACCCTAACCCTAACCCTAACTGAACCCTAACCCTAACCCTAACCCCTGACCCTAACCCTAACCCTAACCCTAACCCTAACCCTAACCTCCCACACGTTTGCAATTGGTGTCTACCCCCCCTATTTCGGCCACGCCCGTCACGTAGAGCCCACTCACGTGTCTCTACGACCTTCCTATCAAAAGTTAGAATTTTTCAGAAAACGGAAATTTCCTAATTCCGTTTTTGGCCAATATCTTCGGAACCGAAGGTGCTAGAGACTTGAAAGTCGGTCGCGTCAGACCTAATTTGGGGTCGCTGAACACGCCAGAGTTGAATTCAAGTCTCTACGACTTACCGTTCCAGAGATATGGCCATTTTAAAGTTTCAAACTAAGATTTCGAAAATTTCCCAAGGTTCCACGGGGTCAAACGACACACCATTGGAAAGGTCTGGGGCCAAGGAATCCAAGGAACTTGGTTCTATGATGATAGGACATTCCTATCCGGAGTTATTGGCAAAAACATTCTTGAGGGGCCCCTCAAAGGACGTATTTATCCCTATAACCCTAACCCTAACCCTAACCCTAACCCTAACCCCTAACCCTAACCCTAACCCTAACCCAAGGTTCCACGACGGGGTCAAACGACACACCATTGGAAAGGTCTGGGGCCAAGGAATCCAAGGAACTTGGTTCTATGATGATAGGACATTCCTATCCGGAGTTATTGGCAAAAACATTCTTGAGGGGCCCCTCAAAGGACGTATTTATCCCTATAACCCTAACCCTAACCCTAACCCTAACCCTAACCCCTAACCCTAACCCTAACCCTAACCCTAACCTAACCCTAACCCTAACCCTAACCCTAACCCTAAATCCTAACCCTAGCCCTTAGCCCTAACCCTAACCCCTAACTCTAACCCTAACCCCAACCCTAACCGTAAAGTTAGTGTAGTTTAAAATCTAACCCTAACCTTTTAACCTAACCCTAACCCTATCCCCTAACCCTAACCGTAAAGTTAGTGGAGTTTAAAATCTAACCCTAACCTTTTAACCTAACCCTAACCCTATCCCCTAACCCTAACCGTAAAGTTAGTGTAGTTTAAAATCTAACCCTAACCTTTTAACCTAACCCTAACCCTATCCCCTAACCCTAACCGTAAAGTTAGTGGAGTTTAAAACCTAACCCTAACCTTTTAACCTAACCCTAATCCTAACCCCTAACTCTAACCCTAACCCTAACCCCTAACCCTAACCGTAAAGTTAGTACAGTCTAAAACCTAACCCTAACCTTTTAACCTAACCCTAACCCTAATCCTAACCCTAAAGTCATTAGTCATCTGTCATCAGTTTCTTTTACTGAGATGAATTCTCATTTTAGTATAAAAGTCGGTTTAACTGTGATTAAAGCATTTAATCCTAGTTTAAGCTCTAACCCTAACCCTTTCACCTAACCCTAACCCTAATCCTAGTCTTGAAATTTAAGGCAATATATGCCCTAACCAGAACATAAGAAACAAAAAATATTGCGATTCATACCTTGACCAGCAGGGGGCAAAATTCACTCTGCAGGTCACTAAAAGCTAGGTCTAATAATATAACTCTTAAAATAAATTCAATTTATTAATACATATAATTTAACAATTTAATGCAATACACACCTCGACCAGCAGGGGACAAAATTCACTCTGCAGGTCACTAAAAACTAAAGGTAATAATATAACTCTAAAAATAAATTAAATTCAAGAATAAAATATAATTTTTAATTTTTATTGCAATACTCACCTTGACCAGCAGGGGGCAAAATTCACTCTGCAGGTCCCTAAGAGCTAAGGGTATTAATATTAATATAATTCTAAAAATAAATTAAATGCATGAATAAAAGGTAATTTTTAATTTATTGCAATACACACCTTGACCACCAGGGGGCAAACTTCACTCTGCAGGTCACTAAAAGCTAAAGGTATTAATATAAATCTAAAAATAAATTAAATGCCTGAATAAAAGGTAATTTTTAATTTATTGCAATACACACCTTGACCACCAGGGGGCAAACTTCACTCTGCAGGTCACTAAAAGCTAAGTGTAATAATAACCCTTTAAAAGTAAATGGAATTCATGAATAAAATGTAATTGGGAAACGTAATGTAATACTCACCTTGACCAGCAGGGGGCAAATTCGCCTTAAAGGGACATTATAACCTATTAAACTCAATAATTACATCTTTTAACTTAATAATTATATCCCAAGAGTTAGTTTACTTACAAAATACTCAATAACCTACCCATTTGGAATGAAAAAATAGGATAAAGTACAGTAAAAAGAGATAAAATAAGCGAATTAAGTTGGATTTGAAACAAAACCATGAGTGAGAAGGGTTGCAGGGAAACTATAGGGCCCATACACACCAATGCACTTTATACCAGATCTATAGCTGTGCGGTGTACTGGAGCATGGACTGGCCTACATAGAGACAGAGAGGGACTTCCTTCAGGCTCAAATAATGTGAGTACAAACTTTATTCAATAATATAACTTTTGATATAATTCTTAATTTTTTTTAAAAAAATACTACATAATATTAAAGAATTAACATGGATTAAAATTACAATATAAATTAAAAAGCATATATGGAAGAGATAAGTATTAGATTGTTACTCTGAAGATAAATTATAACTCTGAAAATAAATTAAATCCATAATAAATACATTATTACAGACATAATGCAATATAAAACTTGTCCAGCAGGGGGCAGAATTCACCCAGCAATTCTTCTAAAAGGTAATTCTACTAATATAACTCAAAAAACAACTTTAATTCATCAATAAAATTTAATTTTTTTGGGGGTGCAATACATACCTCGACCAGCAGAGGGCAAACCTCGCCTATAAGAACAATACTAAAGGCATACAGCCTCTCAACTCAATAATAATACAATAATAAAATAGATACATAATAAAATAAAAAATAATATAATAAAATAAAAATAATATAAAATAATATAATAAAATAAAAATATAATAATATTAAATAAAAATGAAATAAAAATAAAATAAATAATAAAATAAAAATGAAGTAATAGAATGAAAATATAATTAAAAATATAATAAAAACACAATAATACTGAATATTAAAAAAAACAATAATATAATATAAATGAAAGACAAAATCGAATACTATGAAAATACAAATGTCAAATGGACAAAATATAATGAATTATAAAATGAAGAAAAATAAAGAAATAAATATAATACAACAAAATCACCTAATTGGCTTGGGACACACACCAAGGTTTGATCAACCTTGGCTGGGCCTCTCCTCAGGTGAGGGTGTCTAGTGATAAATGGCCGAAACACCCTGTGATCCTGGGGTCCACTACTGAGGATGTGTCTCAAATTCTGGACTTAGTCCACATAGAACCTTATGGGAAACCAGATGAGATCTCATCCCAATACAGGAAAAACAAAACAGTATATCTCTCAAATAGATGGTATAACAAAGTAATACCACAACATCCAATACAAGGAAACAACATCTAATATAAAGAAAATGATGGAAAACTGAAAAAACAAAAGAAGAAACCAACCAAAATATCCCAAAAACAGGGAAATACCAAAACAACAATACTACAATCCAGGAAGAATACAACCGAATAACACCCAATATAAGGTAAATATGGAAGACAAAAAAGACAAAAGAAGATACCAAAATATCCCATAAACAAGGGAAACAATAAAACAATACCACTACAATCCAGGAGATACACAAGGGAATAACATCCAATTAAAAAGGGAAAATAATGCAAAACAAAAAATATCCCAGAAACGGGAAATACTAAAACAAAGTTACTACAATCCAAGAAGAATACAAGGCGATAACGCCCAATACAAAGCAAGTTATGCAAAACAGAAAACACAAAAGGAAGAAACCGAAATATCCCATGAACAGGGGAAACATTAAAACAATACTACTACAACTCCAATAGACACACAAGGGAGTAACACCCAATAAAAGGCAAAATTATGCAAAACAAAAAATATCCCATAAACAGGGGAAATACTAAAACAAAGCTACTA
>NC_081531.1:259895-314895 GCF_030273125.1 Centropristis striata | reverse complement strand
CCCAGACACCGAACCACAGCATCTGGTCCAGTCAGACGACCCGGACTTTTCATACAAAGTGAGAATAATTTTTAAAATTATTAAATCACTTCATCACCTCAAAAATGCGTCAGGCAGCGCTCCTCCCCCCACTATTGCCAGAACGACGCAGGATTTGGTGAATCTCATCAAACCTGCGTTTCCATCTGAGATGACGCAGACGCTACTGGAGGGAAATGCCAGAAACTGGCAACACAACACAGTGCTCATTCTGAAGCAGCATTATGAGGACAATCTGAATAATGACATTCAGGATTTGGCTGATTTCGCCAGCAGAGACTGGGAGGGCCCGTTTCAGGTTGCCACCATCTGGGCTAAGAGAAACCTGGGGTCCAGACTGAGAGAGACGTCCATTAAAGAGGCCGAAGCTTTTCTCAAAGCTAATCTAAATGAGCTCCCCCCGGCCAATAACGACGATGACCATCTCAGCCAGCCCCCAGCACCTGCCCCCCCACCCCTCCAGCCTCCTCCAGCCGCTGTGCCCCCTGCCCAGGTGCCACTGCAGCCCCCCCCGCCCCCCCCACCACCACCATCATCACCCCCCCTCCCCACAGCTGGACGCCAGACTGCAGTCCAGGCCCAGATCCACGCACAGGGGGCCACGATGATCGCCACTCAGCCACCACACATTCCCACAGAGCCAGTGGTCGCTGAAACGGTTCAGCTGGAGAGCAGCGAGACACCAGCCATGCAACAGGGGGTGGAAAAAGACCTGGATCCTCCCATCCTCTCACCTGCCTCCCCTATTCTTTTCCCCATCGCTCCTGCACTCCCTCCTCGAGCCCCCCGCCCTCCTCGTCGCCCCCAGCCCACTCCTCTTCCTCCTTCTCCCACCACTCCTCCCCCTCGCCGCTCCTCCTCCTCTCCTCCTCTTCAGAGAAGGCGGTCAGCATCACCTGGAGGAGATGAAGTGGTTGTTATGGAGACGCCTCACCGGCCCGACAGCACCCCCTGCTGTCAACATCCGGTAAATCCATGTGTACAACCTGGGGACTTTACCATCCAATTTGATGATGACAGCCCTGATAAGAGTCACAACGACCCCAGCAGCAGGCCCAAAACCCCTCCTGCCACGCCTAGACCTGCCCTGGCCGGTTTTAAGTCACCAGCGGACATTTCTATGTTCCTGAGGGCAAAGCCAAGCCCAGCTGCTCCAATCAGCTCCTCCACCCCTGACACCTCATCCCCACCCACGCCGAGGACACCCACTCGCAGACCCACCAGGCACCTGAATACGACCAAAAAGCTCCAGGACTGGGGTCTATGCATCCGCAAGAAGACCCTCATCGTGGGGGATTCGAACCTGGCCAGAATCCCACCCTTCACTGTGGAAGACCTGCAGGTGGACAGCTACCCTGGGGCCACTTTCCTCCACGCAGAGGCCATCCTGCGTAAAGCTGTCTGTGCCACGCAGCCTGAAACCATTCTTCTGGCATTCGGGCTCAACAACAGGCAGCAGAAGGCCAGGGAAACCACAGTGAAGCAGATGCAGAGAACTGTGAAAACAGCAAGGGAGAGGTTCCCTGGAGCCACAGTTCTCATCCCCTGCATCAACTTTTCATCTGAACTGCCCCAGAAAGAGCAGCTGAATCTGCAGCTCACCAATAACTACATATTCAAGAACTATAACCACATCCCCCAGCTGCCTGCCAGGGACTTCAGGACCGAGAGGGACAACATCCACTGGACCCACGGTACGGCATCTAAAATGTTTCAGCACTGGGTTAAACAACTAAAATAGGAGCCCCCAAAAGCCTGTTCTTTCAGGAGGGGGCTAGTAATGTAATGGTTCTTGCCAAACAGGCAAAATTGACAACAGCACAGCTGTCCCTGCTTAACAGGGGTTTAAATTTTATTCCTACCACAGGTAGCAATAAACAAATTAAACAACAATCCAGATGGGACCTCCAAAATTATCATAGAACACTAAAATTATGGGCCTACTACAAAGACCAGGATGAATCTATAAAAGAGCCCTTCACACTCAAATCCACTTGGAGTCCCCCAGACACTGACCTACCCATTTATATCCAAAAATTAATTAAAACTGACCTGGACTATTTTCAAAATTCCTTCCAAATACTCCCAACCCAACCCAATTTGACCCCTGATGAAAAAATAGCTCTAAAACAATTAATAGAAAACCAAAAACAACTTATTATAAAACCAGCAGATAAAGGCAGTATGGTAGTAGTTTTGGATCGTGACCAATATTTATGGGAGGGACATAGGCAATTGAATGACACAAAATATTACATAAAACTCCAGAAACCTATATATATGGAGACCTTCACTATTGTTTCCCAAATTTTTCAAAAAATATTCGAGAAAAAACTAATCACTGCAAAACAACGTAATTATTTAATTGGCAACTCAGAACCTAGGCCCAGACGCTTTTATTTGCTCCCCAAAATTCATAAAGAGCCAGAAAAGTGGAGCAGGCCCCACGAGGTACCCCCAGGGAGGCCAATAGTTTCAGATTGTAACAGCGAGACCTACAGGTCGGCTGAATATATAGACTTTTTTATTAATCCTCTGGCAAAAAAACACAAGAGCTACATTAAGGACACATATGATTTTATTAACAAAATTAAATCAATAACAATCCCCCCCAATTCAATCCTATTCACTATTGACGTGGACAGCCTTTACACCAATATAGACACATCTGAGGGCATTCAAGCTGTAAGAGAAATGTTCCAAAAATATAAGGATAAAAAAAGACCTGACAGGGAATTATTGCAATTATTAGAGATCAATTTGACAAAAAATGATTTTGAATTTGATGAAAATTACTACCTGCAGGTCAAAGGCACAGCCATGGGAAAGAAATTTGCCCCAGCATACGCCGATATCTTCATGGCTTCATGGGAAACTTCAGCCCTGCAAACATGTGATAAAAAGCCCATTCATTATTACAGATATCTGGACGATATATGGGGAATTTGGACACATTCACATGAAGAATTTGACATATTTTTAAATACTCTAAACCAGCACAATCCCTCAATAAAACTTAAAGCCACTATTGACAACAATTCGGTTAATTTTTTAGACACAACAACTTATAAAGGACCTCGATTTGAGACAGACAGACAATTGGACATCAAAGTTTATTTTAAGGACACAGACACTCATGCTCTCCTACAGATGAGCAGCCATCACCCCAAACACACCTTTGCAGGGCTCATTAAATCCCAACTGCTTAGATTTCATAGAATATGTACACAGATACATGATTTCAAGCAGGCAACAAAAGTGCTGTTCCACGCTTTGTCCACAAGGGGGTACTCTAGGACCTTTCTTAGAAAGTGCTTTAAGGTCTTTCTACAATCAAAACCAATACAGATTTCCACAGCTCTCCCTCTGGTCACTACCTACTCACCCTCCACGGTCCAACTGGTCAAGCAGGTGAAAAAACATTTAGACAACACCATCAAAACTAATTTGCCAAATACAGATATTAGAATAATTGCAGCCTTTAGAAAAAATAAAAACTTACAGGATTATCTAGTCAGGGCCAAACTTCAACCCCTAAAACAAAAAAAGAGGAACACTGAGCATGATTATTTTAAACAAATTAAATGGGTCTATGACTTATCAAAACAGAAAATATTTCAGACTGCCCAAACAGCCAGCATCAGGACCAAAAACTGTATATACCTCATCACCTGCACCAGTTGTGGCCTCAGATATGTAGGAGAGACTGGGCTCTCCATCAACACCAGATTTGCATGCCACAAATCCAATATTAAAACACAAAAACACATTGACAGACACATAGTACAGCACTTTGTGGCCCACGGGTGGGCCTCGGTCCAGGCTCTAGTGCTCGAGTGCAATCCTCACTGGTCCAGGTCACAGAGGAGGAGAGCTGAAAGGGATTGGGTTAACAAATTAGATACTATTTTCCCCAGGGGCCTCAATGAGAGGATTTATTTCAGAGCATAAAATTCCAAATATTCATAATATTAGACTTAAACGAGACCCCCATTCGAGGACTAACCCCATCCAGAGACTTTAACCCTTACCCTATTGACTCAGGGACTATACCCCTAACCCTAACCCCTTGACCTTTGACCCCTGACTTTAACGAGACCCCCATATGAGGACTAACCCCGCCCAGAGACCCCAACCCTAATCCTAAAGACTCAGGGGCTATACGCCTAACCCTAACCCTTTGACCTTTGACCCCTAACCCTAACGAGACCCCCATTTCAGGACTAACCCTACCCAGAGACCCCAACCCTAACCCTAAAGACTCAGGGGGTACACGCCTAACCCTAACCCCTTGACCTTTGACCCCTAACCCTAACGAGACCCCCATTTCAGGACTAACCCTAACCAGAGACCCTAACCCTAACCCTAAGGACTCAGGGGGTACACGCCTAACCCTAACCCCTTGACCTTTGACCCCTAACCCTAACGAGACCCCCATTTCAGGACTAACCCTAACCCCTTGACCCCTAACCCTAACGAGACCCCCATATGAGGACTAACCCTAACCCCCTGACCCCTAACCCTAACGAGACCCCCATATGAGGACTAACCCTAACCCCTTGACCCCTAACCCTAACGAGACCCCCATATGAGGACTAACCCTACCCAGACATCTTAACCCTAACGACTTAGGGGCTACACGCCAACCCTAACCCCTTGACCTTTAACCTCGAACCCTAATGAAACCCCCTTTTAAGGACTTACCCCACCCAGACACCTTCACAATAAAAGACCCCTTGACCTCTAAAAACAAAATGACTACCCCTCTATTCTCACCATAAAAAATTTCATATAACCAATAACCTGCTGAAACATTTTATTAAATATGCCAGGTTGATGTCAAGGGAAGTGACTGTATATAAACATGTATCATAATTCTCTGAAAAATTGTATATAGTTAAATAACCTAATTTTTTGTGTGTTTTTACTGTATTATGCACCTGTGATATATGTACATAATTTACCCCAATATTGTATTTAAAATGTATATAATTGAAATTTATATAAATTCGTACTGTTGTAAATAACATGTCTCTATATACACAGTTACAAAGTTCACCAATTCAAGTTCATTTTATATTTATCATTTTTTTATTATTATTATTACTATTTTCATTGTTACAATTTTCAGAGTGTTTCTTACCTAGACCGATTCAGGTAATTGTTAGTTTCATGTATGTGTGTGGGGGGGCTTCTGGCTTTGCGGGGTCAGTGGAGCTGCCTCGGAGGGGGGGACGGCATGGAGAGTGCATCGATGGCATCGCGCCTCACGGCGCTCTGCCATCAAAAACATTCTTATTCCTATCCGGCCAGATCCTGCGTCTCTCCCTCTGGGACCGGCTCTGCTCCCTGCGGTTGGCTGTCCCTCCTGTAAAACAATATAATAGTGCATTTTGTTCTTAAATGGATATTTCATCATCATTCAATGTTTACAAATGTCAATATGTAAAGTTCAGCATTTCAAAATAATTGATTTTTATTACAAGTTTTCAAAAAGGTTCATTTTACTGTAATATTGCTTTTTAAAAAAATGTAATACCTTGTTATTTCATTGTGTGTGTATATTGCCTTGCATGTAAACCGATAGGAAGTGCAATAGCAGGGGTCGCCAGCGGGCAGCGCTGCAGGCAAAGGTCACAAAATGTGACAGACCAATCAGCTGCCAAGGCGCCAAAATTCCAAAAAGTCCGCCTCTTGGCGCTCAGCTGTTTCTCATTCATTCATTCATTTTCACTTCTGAGCCTGGCAGCAACGCACGCTTCCCCGCTTGCGCCCCTGCTTCAAGCCGCCTGAAGAAGACTCTATGCAGAGTCGAAACGTCGCTTCTATACAACAAGTTTGTATGCTTTTGGCTTTTCTGCAGCTTTTCAATTAAATTGCCGTTTTTTATGAAAATACAGTTTCGTGTTTCATACATTTAGCGAGCAACCAGCTCTATAGCTTCTGAAAAGTATAGGCTAGACACACACACTATATCATCGTTTATGTATTTTGACGGAGAACAAAACGGCTGGCATTATGTCAGTTATCGTCGGGGCCGTCTCAAGCAACGCCGCGAAGAGCAGCCGCAGCCCCGCTCCACCTCCGGCTGGAACAGAGCGCCGACACAGCGTCGCCGCTGGTCACCGCCTGCCCGCAGTTACGCACAGGCCGTGAGAGGTGACCACTGGAGATCCAGCGGAGAGTATCCGACACGGTCTGCCGACACCCGCTCTCGCCGAACCGGGCTCCGTCAGCAGGACCGCTCCGCTCCACCGCCGCTGCTCGGCAATCAACGCACCGTCAGATATCAGCGCCGTGATGCCGGCCGACAGTATCCTGACCGCTCGACCGACAGACGCCCCCGCTGGACCGGGCCGGACCAACGGACCCGCCCCAGATATCCCGCCGGACAGCAGCAGCAATTTCAGCGGAGAAATAACCGACGCTTTGAAGCGGCCGCTCCAGAGGACCGCAGCGGCCGTTACGTCAGACGGGGGAACCGAGGCCGACCCCCCCGTGGATTAGACGACCGCCCAGACACCGAACCACAGCATCTGGTCCAGTCAGACGACCCGGACTTTTCATACAAAGTGAGAATAATTTTTAAAATTATTAAATCACTTCATCACCTCAAAAATGCGTCAGGCAGCGCTCCTCCCCCCACTATTGCCAGAACGACGCAGGATTTGGTGAATCTCATCAAACCTGCGTTTCCATCTGAGATGACGCAGACGCTACTGGAGGGAAATGCCAGAAACTGGCAACACAACACAGTGCTCATTCTGAAGCAGCATTATGAGGACAATCTGAATAATGACATTCAGGATTTGGCTGATTTCGCCAGCAGAGACTGGGAGGGCCCGTTTCAGGTTGCCACCATCTGGGCTAAGAGAAACCTGGGGTCCAGACTGAGAGAGACGTCCATTAAAGAGGCCGAAGCTTTTCTCAAAGCTAATCTAAATGAGCTCCCCCCGGCCAATAACGACGATGACCATCTCAGCCAGCCCCCAGCACCTGCCCCCCCACCCCTCCAGCCTCCTCCAGCCGCTGTGCCCCCTGCCCAGGTGCCACTGCAGCCCCCCCCGCCCCCCCCACCACCACCATCATCACCCCCCCTCCCCACAGCTGGACGCCAGACTGCAGTCCAGGCCCAGATCCACGCACAGGGGGCCACGATGATCGCCACTCAGCCACCACACATTCCCACAGAGCCAGTGGTCGCTGAAACGGTTCAGCTGGAGAGCAGCGAGACACCAGCCATGCAACAGGGGGTGGAAAAAGACCTGGATCCTCCCATCCTCTCACCTGCCTCCCCTATTCTTTTCCCCATCGCTCCTGCACTCCCTCCTCGAGCCCCCCGCCCTCCTCGTCGCCCCCAGCCCACTCCTCTTCCTCCTTCTCCCACCACTCCTCCCCCTCGCCGCTCCTCCTCCTCTCCTCCTCTTCAGAGAAGGCGGTCAGCATCACCTGGAGGAGATGAAGTGGTTGTTATGGAGACGCCTCACCGGCCCGACAGCACCCCCTGCTGTCAACATCCGGTAAATCCATGTGTACAACCTGGGGACTTTACCATCCAATTTGATGATGACAGCCCTGATAAGAGTCACAACGACCCCAGCAGCAGGCCCAAAACCCCTCCTGCCACGCCTAGACCTGCCCTGGCCGGTTTTAAGTCACCAGCGGACATTTCTATGTTCCTGAGGGCAAAGCCAAGCCCAGCTGCTCCAATCAGCTCCTCCACCCCTGACACCTCATCCCCACCCACGCCGAGGACACCCACTCGCAGACCCACCAGGCACCTGAATACGACCAAAAAGCTCCAGGACTGGGGTCTATGCATCCGCAAGAAGACCCTCATCGTGGGGGATTCGAACCTGGCCAGAATCCCACCCTTCACTGTGGAAGACCTGCAGGTGGACAGCTACCCTGGGGCCACTTTCCTCCACGCAGAGGCCATCCTGCGTAAAGCTGTCTGTGCCACGCAGCCTGAAACCATTCTTCTGGCATTCGGGCTCAACAACAGGCAGCAGAAGGCCAGGGAAACCACAGTGAAGCAGATGCAGAGAACTGTGAAAACAGCAAGGGAGAGGTTCCCTGGAGCCACAGTTCTCATCCCCTGCATCAACTTTTCATCTGAACTGCCCCAGAAAGAGCAGCTGAATCTGCAGCTCACCAATAACTACATATTCAAGAACTATAACCACATCCCCCAGCTGCCTGCCAGGGACTTCAGGACCGAGAGGGACAACATCCACTGGACCCACGGTACGGCATCTAAAATGTTTCAGCACTGGGTTAAACAACTAAAATAGGAGCCCCCAAAAGCCTGTTCTTTCAGGAGGGGGCTAGTAATGTAATGGTTCTTGCCAAACAGGCAAAATTGACAACAGCACAGCTGTCCCTGCTTAACAGGGGTTTAAATTTTATTCCTACCACAGGTAGCAATAAACAAATTAAACAACAATCCAGATGGGACCTCCAAAATTATCATAGAACACTAAAATTATGGGCCTACTACAAAGACCAGGATGAATCTATAAAAGAGCCCTTCACACTCAAATCCACTTGGAGTCCCCCAGACACTGACCTACCCATTTATATCCAAAAATTAATTAAAACTGACCTGGACTATTTTCAAAATTCCTTCCAAATACTCCCAACCCAACCCAATTTGACCCCTGATGAAAAAATAGCTCTAAAACAATTAATAGAAAACCAAAAACAACTTATTATAAAACCAGCAGATAAAGGCAGTATGGTAGTAGTTTTGGATCGTGACCAATATTTATGGGAGGGACATAGGCAATTGAATGACACAAAATATTACATAAAACTCCAGAAACCTATATATATGGAGACCTTCACTATTGTTTCCCAAATTTTTCAAAAAATATTCGAGAAAAAACTAATCACTGCAAAACAACGTAATTATTTAATTGGCAACTCAGAACCTAGGCCCAGACGCTTTTATTTGCTCCCCAAAATTCATAAAGAGCCAGAAAAGTGGAGCAGGCCCCACGAGGTACCCCCAGGGAGGCCAATAGTTTCAGATTGTAACAGCGAGACCTACAGGTCGGCTGAATATATAGACTTTTTTATTAATCCTCTGGCAAAAAAACACAAGAGCTACATTAAGGACACATATGATTTTATTAACAAAATTAAATCAATAACAATCCCCCCCAATTCAATCCTATTCACTATTGACGTGGACAGCCTTTACACCAATATAGACACATCTGAGGGCATTCAAGCTGTAAGAGAAATGTTCCAAAAATATAAGGATAAAAAAAGACCTGACAGGGAATTATTGCAATTATTAGAGATCAATTTGACAAAAAATGATTTTGAATTTGATGAAAATTACTACCTGCAGGTCAAAGGCACAGCCATGGGAAAGAAATTTGCCCCAGCATACGCCGATATCTTCATGGCTTCATGGGAAACTTCAGCCCTGCAAACATGTGATAAAAAGCCCATTCATTATTACAGATATCTGGACGATATATGGGGAATTTGGACACATTCACATGAAGAATTTGACATATTTTTAAATACTCTAAACCAGCACAATCCCTCAATAAAACTTAAAGCCACTATTGACAACAATTCGGTTAATTTTTTAGACACAACAACTTATAAAGGACCTCGATTTGAGACAGACAGACAATTGGACATCAAAGTTTATTTTAAGGACACAGACACTCATGCTCTCCTACAGATGAGCAGCCATCACCCCAAACACACCTTTGCAGGGCTCATTAAATCCCAACTGCTTAGATTTCATAGAATATGTACACAGATACATGATTTCAAGCAGGCAACAAAAGTGCTGTTCCACGCTTTGTCCACAAGGGGGTACTCTAGGACCTTTCTTAGAAAGTGCTTTAAGGTCTTTCTACAATCAAAACCAATACAGATTTCCACAGCTCTCCCTCTGGTCACTACCTACTCACCCTCCACGGTCCAACTGGTCAAGCAGGTGAAAAAACATTTAGACAACACCATCAAAACTAATTTGCCAAATACAGATATTAGAATAATTGCAGCCTTTAGAAAAAATAAAAACTTACAGGATTATCTAGTCAGGGCCAAACTTCAACCCCTAAAACAAAAAAAGAGGAACACTGAGCATGATTATTTTAAACAAATTAAATGGGTCTATGACTTATCAAAACAGAAAATATTTCAGACTGCCCAAACAGCCAGCATCAGGACCAAAAACTGTATATACCTCATCACCTGCACCAGTTGTGGCCTCAGATATGTAGGAGAGACTGGGCTCTCCATCAACACCAGATTTGCATGCCACAAATCCAATATTAAAACACAAAAACACATTGACAGACACATAGTACAGCACTTTGTGGCCCACGGGTGGGCCTCGGTCCAGGCTCTAGTGCTCGAGTGCAATCCTCACTGGTCCAGGTCACAGAGGAGGAGAGCTGAAAGGGATTGGGTTAACAAATTAGATACTATTTTCCCCAGGGGCCTCAATGAGAGGATTTATTTCAGAGCATAAAATTCCAAATATTCATAATATTAGACTTAAACGAGACCCCCATTCGAGGACTAACCCCATCCAGAGACTTTAACCCTTACCCTATTGACTCAGGGACTATACCCCTAACCCTAACCCCTTGACCTTTGACCCCTGACTTTAACGAGACCCCCATATGAGGACTAACCCCGCCCAGAGACCCCAACCCTAATCCTAAAGACTCAGGGGCTATACGCCTAACCCTAACCCTTTGACCTTTGACCCCTAACCCTAACGAGACCCCCATTTCAGGACTAACCCTACCCAGAGACCCCAACCCTAACCCTAAAGACTCAGGGGGTACACGCCTAACCCTAACCCCTTGACCTTTGACCCCTAACCCTAACGAGACCCCCATTTCAGGACTAACCCTAACCAGAGACCCTAACCCTAACCCTAAGGACTCAGGGGGTACACGCCTAACCCTAACCCCTTGACCTTTGACCCCTAACCCTAACGAGACCCCCATTTCAGGACTAACCCTAACCCCTTGACCCCTAACCCTAACGAGACCCCCATATGAGGACTAACCCTAACCCCCTGACCCCTAACCCTAACGAGACCCCCATATGAGGACTAACCCTAACCCCTTGACCCCTAACCCTAACGAGACCCCCATATGAGGACTAACCCTACCCAGACATCTTAACCCTAACGACTTAGGGGCTACACGCCAACCCTAACCCCTTGACCTTTAACCTCGAACCCTAATGAAACCCCCTTTTAAGGACTTACCCCACCCAGACACCTTCACAATAAAAGACCCCTTGACCTCTAAAAACAAAATGACTACCCCTCTATTCTCACCATAAAAAATTTCATATAACCAATAACCTGCTGAAACATTTTATTAAATATGCCAGGTTGATGTCAAGGGAAGTGACTGTATATAAACATGTATCATAATTCTCTGAAAAATTGTATATAGTTAAATAACCTAATTTTTTGTGTGTTTTTACTGTATTATGCACCTGTGATATATGTACATAATTTACCCCAATATTGTATTTAAAATGTATATAATTGAAATTTATATAAATTCGTACTGTTGTAAATAACATGTCTCTATATACACAGTTACAAAGTTCACCAATTCAAGTTCATTTTATATTTATCATTTTTTTATTATTATTATTACTATTTTCATTGTTACAATTTTCAGAGTGTTTCTTACCTAGACCGATTCAGGTAATTGTTAGTTTCATGTATGTGTGTGGGGGGGCTTCTGGCTTTGCGGGGTCAGTGGAGCTGCCTCGGAGGGGGGGACGGCATGGAGAGTGCATCGATGGCATCGCGCCTCACGGCGCTCTGCCATCAAAAACATTCTTATTCCTATCCGGCCAGATCCTGCGTCTCTCCCTCTGGGACCGGCTCTGCTCCCTGCGGTTGGCTGTCCCTCCTGTAAAACAATATAATAGTGCATTTTGTTCTTAAATGGATATTTCATCATCATTCAATGTTTACAAATGTCAATATGTAAAGTTCAGCATTTCAAAATAATTGATTTTTATTACAAGTTTTCAAAAAGGTTCATTTTACTGTAATATTGCTTTTTAAAAAAATGTAATACCTTGTTATTTCATTGTGTGTGTATATTGCCTTGCATGTAAACCGATAGGAAGTGCAATAGCAGGGGTCGCCAGCGGGCAGCGCTGCAGGCAAAGGTCACAAAATGTGACAGACCAATCAGCTGCCAAGGCGCCAAAATTCCAAAAAGTCCGCCTCTTGGCGCTCAGCTGTTTCTCATTCATTCATTCATTTTCACTTCTGAGCCTGGCAGCAACGCACGCTTCCCCGCTTGCGCCCCTGCTTCAAGCCGCCTGAAGAAGACTCTATGCAGAGTCGAAACGTCGCTTCTATACAACAAGTTTGTATGCTTTTGGCTTTTCTGCAGCTTTTCAATTAAATTGCCGTTTTTTATGAAAATACAGTTTCGTGTTTCATACATTTAGCGAGCAACCAGCTCTATAGCTTCTGAAAAGTATAGGCTAGACACACACACTATATCATCGTTTATGTATTTTGACGGAGAACAAAACGGCTGGCATTATGTCAGTTATCGTCGGGGCCGTCTCAAGCAACGCCGCGAAGAGCAGCCGCAGCCCCGCTCCACCTCCGGCTGGAACAGAGCGCCGACACAGCGTCGCCGCTGGTCACCGCCTGCCCGCAGTTACGCACAGGCCGTGAGAGGTGACCACTGGAGATCCAGCGGAGAGTATCCGACACGGTCTGCCGACACCCGCTCTCGCCGAACCGGGCTCCGTCAGCAGGACCGCTCCGCTCCACCGCCGCTGCTCGGCAATCAACGCACCGTCAGATATCAGCGCCGTGATGCCGGCCGACAGTATCCTGACCGCTCGACCGACAGACGCCCCCGCTGGACCGGGCCGGACCAACGGACCCGCCCCAGATATCCCGCCGGACAGCAGCAGCAATTTCAGCGGAGAAATAACCGACGCTTTGAAGCGGCCGCTCCAGAGGACCGCAGCGGCCGTTACGTCAGACGGGGGAACCGAGGCCGACCCCCCCGTGGATTAGACGACCGCCCAGACACCGAACCACAGCATCTGGTCCAGTCAGACGACCCGGACTTTTCATACAAAGTGAGAATAATTTTTAAAATTATTAAATCACTTCATCACCTCAAAAATGCGTCAGGCAGCGCTCCTCCCCCCACTATTGCCAGAACGACGCAGGATTTGGTGAATCTCATCAAACCTGCGTTTCCATCTGAGATGACGCAGACGCTACTGGAGGGAAATGCCAGAAACTGGCAACACAACACAGTGCTCATTCTGAAGCAGCATTATGAGGACAATCTGAATAATGACATTCAGGATTTGGCTGATTTCGCCAGCAGAGACTGGGAGGGCCCGTTTCAGGTTGCCACCATCTGGGCTAAGAGAAACCTGGGGTCCAGACTGAGAGAGACGTCCATTAAAGAGGCCGAAGCTTTTCTCAAAGCTAATCTAAATGAGCTCCCCCCGGCCAATAACGACGATGACCATCTCAGCCAGCCCCCAGCACCTGCCCCCCCACCCCTCCAGCCTCCTCCAGCCGCTGTGCCCCCTGCCCAGGTGCCACTGCAGCCCCCCCCGCCCCCCCCACCACCACCATCATCACCCCCCCTCCCCACAGCTGGACGCCAGACTGCAGTCCAGGCCCAGATCCACGCACAGGGGGCCACGATGATCGCCACTCAGCCACCACACATTCCCACAGAGCCAGTGGTCGCTGAAACGGTTCAGCTGGAGAGCAGCGAGACACCAGCCATGCAACAGGGGGTGGAAAAAGACCTGGATCCTCCCATCCTCTCACCTGCCTCCCCTATTCTTTTCCCCATCGCTCCTGCACTCCCTCCTCGAGCCCCCCGCCCTCCTCGTCGCCCCCAGCCCACTCCTCTTCCTCCTTCTCCCACCACTCCTCCCCCTCGCCGCTCCTCCTCCTCTCCTCCTCTTCAGAGAAGGCGGTCAGCATCACCTGGAGGAGATGAAGTGGTTGTTATGGAGACGCCTCACCGGCCCGACAGCACCCCCTGCTGTCAACATCCGGTAAATCCATGTGTACAACCTGGGGACTTTACCATCCAATTTGATGATGACAGCCCTGATAAGAGTCACAACGACCCCAGCAGCAGGCCCAAAACCCCTCCTGCCACGCCTAGACCTGCCCTGGCCGGTTTTAAGTCACCAGCGGACATTTCTATGTTCCTGAGGGCAAAGCCAAGCCCAGCTGCTCCAATCAGCTCCTCCACCCCTGACACCTCATCCCCACCCACGCCGAGGACACCCACTCGCAGACCCACCAGGCACCTGAATACGACCAAAAAGCTCCAGGACTGGGGTCTATGCATCCGCAAGAAGACCCTCATCGTGGGGGATTCGAACCTGGCCAGAATCCCACCCTTCACTGTGGAAGACCTGCAGGTGGACAGCTACCCTGGGGCCACTTTCCTCCACGCAGAGGCCATCCTGCGTAAAGCTGTCTGTGCCACGCAGCCTGAAACCATTCTTCTGGCATTCGGGCTCAACAACAGGCAGCAGAAGGCCAGGGAAACCACAGTGAAGCAGATGCAGAGAACTGTGAAAACAGCAAGGGAGAGGTTCCCTGGAGCCACAGTTCTCATCCCCTGCATCAACTTTTCATCTGAACTGCCCCAGAAAGAGCAGCTGAATCTGCAGCTCACCAATAACTACATATTCAAGAACTATAACCACATCCCCCAGCTGCCTGCCAGGGACTTCAGGACCGAGAGGGACAACATCCACTGGACCCACGGTACGGCATCTAAAATGTTTCAGCACTGGGTTAAACAACTAAAATAGGAGCCCCCAAAAGCCTGTTCTTTCAGGAGGGGGCTAGTAATGTAATGGTTCTTGCCAAACAGGCAAAATTGACAACAGCACAGCTGTCCCTGCTTAACAGGGGTTTAAATTTTATTCCTACCACAGGTAGCAATAAACAAATTAAACAACAATCCAGATGGGACCTCCAAAATTATCATAGAACACTAAAATTATGGGCCTACTACAAAGACCAGGATGAATCTATAAAAGAGCCCTTCACACTCAAATCCACTTGGAGTCCCCCAGACACTGACCTACCCATTTATATCCAAAAATTAATTAAAACTGACCTGGACTATTTTCAAAATTCCTTCCAAATACTCCCAACCCAACCCAATTTGACCCCTGATGAAAAAATAGCTCTAAAACAATTAATAGAAAACCAAAAACAACTTATTATAAAACCAGCAGATAAAGGCAGTATGGTAGTAGTTTTGGATCGTGACCAATATTTATGGGAGGGACATAGGCAATTGAATGACACAAAATATTACATAAAACTCCAGAAACCTATATATATGGAGACCTTCACTATTGTTTCCCAAATTTTTCAAAAAATATTCGAGAAAAAACTAATCACTGCAAAACAACGTAATTATTTAATTGGCAACTCAGAACCTAGGCCCAGACGCTTTTATTTGCTCCCCAAAATTCATAAAGAGCCAGAAAAGTGGAGCAGGCCCCACGAGGTACCCCCAGGGAGGCCAATAGTTTCAGATTGTAACAGCGAGACCTACAGGTCGGCTGAATATATAGACTTTTTTATTAATCCTCTGGCAAAAAAACACAAGAGCTACATTAAGGACACATATGATTTTATTAACAAAATTAAATCAATAACAATCCCCCCCAATTCAATCCTATTCACTATTGACGTGGACAGCCTTTACACCAATATAGACACATCTGAGGGCATTCAAGCTGTAAGAGAAATGTTCCAAAAATATAAGGATAAAAAAAGACCTGACAGGGAATTATTGCAATTATTAGAGATCAATTTGACAAAAAATGATTTTGAATTTGATGAAAATTACTACCTGCAGGTCAAAGGCACAGCCATGGGAAAGAAATTTGCCCCAGCATACGCCGATATCTTCATGGCTTCATGGGAAACTTCAGCCCTGCAAACATGTGATAAAAAGCCCATTCATTATTACAGATATCTGGACGATATATGGGGAATTTGGACACATTCACATGAAGAATTTGACATATTTTTAAATACTCTAAACCAGCACAATCCCTCAATAAAACTTAAAGCCACTATTGACAACAATTCGGTTAATTTTTTAGACACAACAACTTATAAAGGACCTCGATTTGAGACAGACAGACAATTGGACATCAAAGTTTATTTTAAGGACACAGACACTCATGCTCTCCTACAGATGAGCAGCCATCACCCCAAACACACCTTTGCAGGGCTCATTAAATCCCAACTGCTTAGATTTCATAGAATATGTACACAGATACATGATTTCAAGCAGGCAACAAAAGTGCTGTTCCACGCTTTGTCCACAAGGGGGTACTCTAGGACCTTTCTTAGAAAGTGCTTTAAGGTCTTTCTACAATCAAAACCAATACAGATTTCCACAGCTCTCCCTCTGGTCACTACCTACTCACCCTCCACGGTCCAACTGGTCAAGCAGGTGAAAAAACATTTAGACAACACCATCAAAACTAATTTGCCAAATACAGATATTAGAATAATTGCAGCCTTTAGAAAAAATAAAAACTTACAGGATTATCTAGTCAGGGCCAAACTTCAACCCCTAAAACAAAAAAAGAGGAACACTGAGCATGATTATTTTAAACAAATTAAATGGGTCTATGACTTATCAAAACAGAAAATATTTCAGACTGCCCAAACAGCCAGCATCAGGACCAAAAACTGTATATACCTCATCACCTGCACCAGTTGTGGCCTCAGATATGTAGGAGAGACTGGGCTCTCCATCAACACCAGATTTGCATGCCACAAATCCAATATTAAAACACAAAAACACATTGACAGACACATAGTACAGCACTTTGTGGCCCACGGGTGGGCCTCGGTCCAGGCTCTAGTGCTCGAGTGCAATCCTCACTGGTCCAGGTCACAGAGGAGGAGAGCTGAAAGGGATTGGGTTAACAAATTAGATACTATTTTCCCCAGGGGCCTCAATGAGAGGATTTATTTCAGAGCATAAAATTCCAAATATTCATAATATTAGACTTAAACGAGACCCCCATTCGAGGACTAACCCCATCCAGAGACTTTAACCCTTACCCTATTGACTCAGGGACTATACCCCTAACCCTAACCCCTTGACCTTTGACCCCTGACTTTAACGAGACCCCCATATGAGGACTAACCCCGCCCAGAGACCCCAACCCTAATCCTAAAGACTCAGGGGCTATACGCCTAACCCTAACCCTTTGACCTTTGACCCCTAACCCTAACGAGACCCCCATTTCAGGACTAACCCTACCCAGAGACCCCAACCCTAACCCTAAAGACTCAGGGGGTACACGCCTAACCCTAACCCCTTGACCTTTGACCCCTAACCCTAACGAGACCCCCATTTCAGGACTAACCCTAACCAGAGACCCTAACCCTAACCCTAAGGACTCAGGGGGTACACGCCTAACCCTAACCCCTTGACCTTTGACCCCTAACCCTAACGAGACCCCCATTTCAGGACTAACCCTAACCCCTTGACCCCTAACCCTAACGAGACCCCCATATGAGGACTAACCCTAACCCCCTGACCCCTAACCCTAACGAGACCCCCATATGAGGACTAACCCTAACCCCTTGACCCCTAACCCTAACGAGACCCCCATATGAGGACTAACCCTACCCAGACATCTTAACCCTAACGACTTAGGGGCTACACGCCAACCCTAACCCCTTGACCTTTAACCTCGAACCCTAATGAAACCCCCTTTTAAGGACTTACCCCACCCAGACACCTTCACAATAAAAGACCCCTTGACCTCTAAAAACAAAATGACTACCCCTCTATTCTCACCATAAAAAATTTCATATAACCAATAACCTGCTGAAACATTTTATTAAATATGCCAGGTTGATGTCAAGGGAAGTGACTGTATATAAACATGTATCATAATTCTCTGAAAAATTGTATATAGTTAAATAACCTAATTTTTTGTGTGTTTTTACTGTATTATGCACCTGTGATATATGTACATAATTTACCCCAATATTGTATTTAAAATGTATATAATTGAAATTTATATAAATTCGTACTGTTGTAAATAACATGTCTCTATATACACAGTTACAAAGTTCACCAATTCAAGTTCATTTTATATTTATCATTTTTTTATTATTATTATTACTATTTTCATTGTTACAATTTTCAGAGTGTTTCTTACCTAGACCGATTCAGGTAATTGTTAGTTTCATGTATGTGTGTGGGGGGGCTTCTGGCTTTGCGGGGTCAGTGGAGCTGCCTCGGAGGGGGGGACGGCATGGAGAGTGCATCGATGGCATCGCGCCTCACGGCGCTCTGCCATCAAAAACATTCTTATTCCTAACCCTAACCCTAACCCTAACCCTAACCCTAACCCCTAACCCTAACCCTAACCCTAACCCTAACCCTAACCCCACCCAGAGACCCCAACCCTAATCCTAAAGACTCAGGGGCTATACGCCTAACCCTAACCCTTTGACCTTTGACCCCTAACCCTAACGAGACCCCCATTTCAGGACTAACCCTACCCAGAGACCCCAACCCTAACCCTAAAGACTCAGGGGGTACACGCCTAACCCTAACCCCTTGACCTTTGACCCCTAACCCTAACGAGACCCCCATTTCAGGACTAACCCTAACCAGAGACCCTAACCCTAACCCTAAGGACTCAGGGGGTACACGCCTAACCCTAACCCCTTGACCTTTGACCCCTAACCCTAACGAGACCCCCATTTCAGGACTAACCCTAACCCCTTGACCCCTAACCCTAACGAGACCCCCACCCTTGACCCCTAACCCTAACGAGACCCCCATATGAGGACTAACCCTAACCCCTTGACCCCTAACCCTAACGAGACCCCCATATGAGGACTAACCCTACCCAGACATCTTAACCCTAACGACTCAGGGACTACACGTCTAACCCTAACCCCTTGACCTTTAACCTCTAACCCTAATGAAACCCCCATTTAAGGACTTACCCCACCCACAGACTTTGACAATAAAAGACCCCTTGACCTCTAAAAACAAAATGACTATCCCTCTATTCTCACCATAAAAAATTTCATATAACCAATAACCTGCTGAAACATTTTATTAAAGATGCCAGGTTGATGTCAAGGGAAGTGACTGTATATAAACATGTAACATAATTCTCTGAAAAATTGTATATAGTTAAATAACCTAATTTTTTGTGTGTTTTTACTGTATTATGCACCTGTGATATATGTACATAATTTACCCCAATATTGTATTTAAAATGTATATAATTGAAATTTATATAAATTCGTACTGTTGTAAATAACATGTCTCTATATACACAGTTACAAAGTTCACCAGTTCAAGTTCATTTTATACTTATTATTTTATTATTATTATTACTATTTTCATTATTACAATTTTCAGAGTGTTTCTTACCTAGACCGATTCAGGTAATTGTTAGTTTCATGTATGTGTGTGGGGGGGCTTCTGGCTTTGCGGGGTCGGTGGAGCTGCCTCGGAGGGGGGGACGGCATGGAGAGTGCATCGATGGCATCGCGCCTCACGGCGCTCTGCCATCAAAAACATTCTTATTCCTATCCGGCCAGATCCTGCGTCTCTCCCTCTGGGACCGGCTCTGCTCCCTGCGGTTGGCTGTCCCTCCTGTAAAACAATATAATGGTGCATTTTGTTCTTAAATGAATATTTCATCATCATTCAATGTTCACAAATGTCAATATGTAAAGTTCAGCATTTCAAAATAATTGATTTTCATTACAAGTTTTCACAAAGGTTCATTTTACTGTAATATTGCTTTAAAAACTGTAATACCTTGTTATTTCATTGTGTGTGTATATTGCCTTGCATGTAAACCGATAGGAAGTGCAATAGCAGGGGTCGCCAGCGGGCAGCGCTGCAGGCAAAGGTCACAAAATGTGACAGACCAATCAGCTGCCAAGGCGCCAAAATTCCAAAAAGTCCGCCTCTTGGCGCTCAGCTGTTTCTCATTCATTCATTCATTTTCACTTCTGAGCCTGGCAGCAACGCACGCTTCCCCGCTCGCGCCCCTGCTTCAAGCCGCCTGAAGAAGACTCTATGCAGAGTCGAAACGTCGCTTCTATACAACAAGTTTGTATGCTTTTGGCTTTTCTGCAGCTTTTCAATTAAATTGCCGTTTTTTATGAAAATACAGTTTCGTGTTTCATACATTTAGCGAGCAACCAGCTCTATAGCTTCTGAAAAGTATAGGCTAGACACACACAATATATCATCGTTTATGTATTTTGACGGAGAACAAAACGGCTGGCATTATGTCAGTTATCGTCGGGGCCGTCTCAAGCAACGCCGCGAAGAGCAGCCGCAGCCCCGCTCCACCTCCGGCTGGAACAGAGCGCCGACACAGCGTCGCCGCTGGTCACCGCCTGCCCGCAGTTACGCGCAGGCCGTGAGAGGTGACCACTGGAGATCCAGCGGAGAGTATCCGACACGGTCTGCCGACACCCGCTCTCGCCGAACCGGGCTCCGTCAGCAGGACCGCTCCGCTCCACCGCCGCTGCTCGGCAATCAACGCACCGTCAGATATCAGCGCCGTGATGCCGGCCGACAGTATCCTGACCGCTCGACCGACAGACGCCCCCGCTGGACCGGGCCGGACCAACGGACCCGCCCCAGATATCCCGCCGGACAGCAGCAGCAATTTCAGCGGAGAAATAACCGACGCTTTGAAGCGGCCGCTCCAGAGGACCGCAGCGGCCGTTACGTCAGACGGGGGAACCGAGGCCGACCCCCCCGTGGATCAGACGACCGCCCAGACACCGAACCACAGCATCTGGTCCAGTCAGACGACCCGGACTTTTCATACAAAGTGAGAATAATTTTTAAAATTATTAAATCACTTCATCACCTCAAAAATGCGTCAGGCAGCGCTCCTCCCCCCACTATTGCCAGAACGACGCAGGATTTGGTGAATCTCATCAAACCTGCGTTTCCATCTGAGATGACGCAGACGCTGCTGGAGGGAAATGCCAGAAACTGGCAACACAACACAGTGCTCATTCTGAAGCAGCATTATGAGGACAATCTGAATAATGACATTCAGGATTTGGCTGATTTCGCCAGCAGAGACTGGGAGGGCCCGTTTCAGGTTGCCACCATCTGGGCTAAGAGAAACCTGGGGTCCAGACTGAGAGAGGCGTCCATTAAAGAGGCCGAAGCTTTTCTCAAAGCTAATCTAAATGAGCTCCCCCCGGCCAATAACGACGATGACCATCTCAGCCAGCCCCCAGCACCTGCCCCCCCACCCCTCCAGCCTCCTCCAGCCGCTGTGCCCCCTGCCCAGGTACCACTGCAGCCCCCCCCGCCCCCCCCACCACCACCATCATCACCCCCCCTCCCCACAGCTGGACGCCAGACTGCAGTCCAGGCCCAGATCCACGCACAGGGGGCCACGATGATCGCCACTCAGCCACCACACATTCCCACAGAGCCAGTGGTCGCTGAAACGGTTCAGCTGGAGAGCAGCGAGACACCAGCCATGCAACAGGGGGTGGAAAAAGACCTGGATCCTCCCATCCTCTCACCTGCCTCCCCTATTCTTTTCCCCATCGCTCCTGCACTCCCTCCTCGAGCCCCCCGCCCTCCTCGTCGCCCCCAGCCCACTCCTCTTCCTCCTTCTCCTACCACTCCTCCCCCTCGCCGCTCCTCCTCCTCTCCTCCTCTTCAGAGAAGGCGATCAGCATCACCTGGAGGAGATGAAGTGGTTGTTATGGAGACGCCTCACCGGCCCGACAGCACCCCCTGCTGTCAACATCCGGTAAATCCATGTGTACAACCTGGGGACTTTACCATCCAATTTGATGATGACAGCCCTGATAAGAGTCACAACGACCCCAGCAGCAGGCCCAAAACCCCTCCTGCCACGCCTAGACCTGCCCTGGCCGGTTTTAAGTCACCAGCGGACATTTCTATGTTCCTGAGGGCAAAGCCAAGCCCAGCTGCTCCAATCAGCTCCTCCACCCCTGACACCTCATCCCCACCCACGCCGAGGACACCCACTCGCAGACCCACCAGGCACCTGAATACGACCAAAAAGCTCCAGGACTGGGGTCTATGCATCCGCAAGAAGACCCTCATCGTGGGGGATTCGAACCTGGCCAGAATCCCACCCTTCACTGTGGAAGACCTGCAGGTGGACAGCTACCCTGGGGCCACTTTCCTCCACGCAGAGGCCATCCTGCGTAAAGCTGTCTGTGCCACGCAGCCTGAAACCATTCTTCTGGCATTCGGGCTCAACAACAGGCAGCAAAAGGCCAGGGAAACCACAGTGAAGCAGATGCAGAGAACTGTGAAAACAGCAAGGGAGAGGTTCCCTGGAGCCACAGTTCTTATCCCCTGCATCAACTTTTCATCTGAACTGCCCCAGAAAGAGCAGCTGAATCTGCAGCTCACCAACAACTACATATTCAAGAACTATAACCACATCCCCCAGCTGCCTGCCAGGGACTTCAGGACCGAGAGGGACAACATCCACTGGACCCACGGTACGGCATCTAAAATGTTTCAGCACTGGGTTAAACAACTAAAATAGGAGCCCCCAAAAGCCTGTTCTTTCAGGAGGGGGCTAGTAATGTAATGGTTCTTGCCAAACAGGCAAAATTGACAACAGCACAGCTGTCCCTGCTTAACAGGGGTTTAAATTTTATTCCTACCACAGGTAGCAATAAACAAATTAAACAACAATCCAGATGGGACCTCCAAAATTATCATAGAACACTAAAATTATGGGCCTACTACAAAGACCAGGATGAATCCATAAAAGAGCCCTTCACACCCAAATCCACTTGGAGTCCCCCAGACACTGACCTACCCATTTATATCCAAAAATTAATTAAAACTGACCTGGACTATTTTCAAAATTCCTTCCAAATACTCCCAACCCAACCCAATTTGACCCCTGATGAAAAAATAGCTCTAAAACAATTAATAGAAAACCAAAAACAACTTATTATAAAACCAGCAGATAAAGGCAGTATGGTAGTAGTTTTGGATCGTGACCAATATTTATGGGAGGGACATAGGCAATTGAATGACACAAAATATTACATAAAACTCCAGAAACCTATATACATGGAGACCTTCACTATTGTTTCCCAAATTTTTCAAAAAATATTCGAGAAAAAACTAATCACTGCAAAACAACGTAATTATTTAATTGGCAACTCAGAACCTAGGCCCAGACGCTTTTATTTGCTCCCCAAAATTCATAAAGAGCCAGAAAAGTGGAGCAGGCCCCACGAGGTACCCCCAGGGAGGCCAATAGTTTCAGATTGTAACAGCGAGACTTACAGGTCGGCTGAATACATAGACTTTTTTATTAATCCTCTGGCAAAAAAACACAAGAGCTACATTAAGGACACATATGATTTTATTAACAAAATTAAATCAATAACAATCCCCCCCAATTCAATCCTATTCACTATTGACGTGGACAGCCTTTACACCAATATAGACACATCTGAGGGCATTCAAGCTGTAAGAGAAATGTTCCAAAAATATAAGGATAAAAAAAGACCTGACAGGGAATTATTGCAATTATTAGAGATCAATTTGACAAAAAATGATTTTGAATTTGATGAAAATTACTACCTGCAGGTCAAAGGCACAGCCATGGGAAAGAAATTTGCCCCAGCATACGCCGATATCTTCATGGCTTCATGGGAAACTTCAGCCCTGCAAACATGTGATAAAAAGCCCATTCATTATTATAGATATCTGGACGATATATGGGGAATTTGGACACATTCACATGAAGAATTTGACATATTTTTAAATACTCTAAACCAGCACAATCCCTCAATAAAACTTAAAGCCACTATTGACAACAATTCGGTTAATTTTTTAGACACAACAACTTATAAAGGACCTAGATTTGAGACAGACAGACAATTGGACATCAAAGTTTATTTTAAGGACACAGACACTCATGCTCTCCTACAGATGAGCAGCCATCACCCCAAACACACCTTTGCAGGGCTCATTAAATCCCAACTGCTTAGATTTCATAGAATATGTACACAGATGCATGATTTCAAGCAGGCAACAAAAGTGCTGTTCCACGCTTTGTCCACAAGGGGGTACTCTAGGACCTTTCTTAGAAAGTGCTTTAAGGTCTTTCTACAATCAAAACCAATACAGATTTCCACAGCTCTCCCTCTGGTCACTACCTACTCACCCTCCACGGTCCAACTGGTCAAGCAGGTGAAAAAACATTTAGACAACACCATCAAAACTAATTTGCCAAATACAGATATTAGAATAATTGCGGCCTTTAGAAAAAATAAAAACTTACAGGATTATCTAGTCAGGGCCAAACTTCAACCCCTAAAACAAAAAAAGAGGAACACTGAGCATGATTATTTTAAACAAATTAAATGGGTCTATGATTTATCAAAACAGAAAATATTTCAGACTGCCCAAACAGCCAGCATCAGGACCAAAAACTGTATATACCTCATCACCTGCACCAGTTGTGGCCTCAGATATGTAGGAGAGACTGGGCTCTCCATCAACACCAGATTTGCATGCCACAAATCCAATATTAAAACACAAAAACACATTGACAGACACATAGTACAGCACTTTGTGGCCCACGGGTGGGCCTCGGTCCAGGCTCTAGTGCTCGAGTGCAATCCTCACTGGTCCAGGTCACAGAGGAGGAGAGCTGAAAGGGATTGGGTTAACAAATTAGATACTATTTTCCCCAGGGGCCTCAATGAGAGGATTTATTTCAGAGCATAAAATTCCAAATATTCATAATATTAGACTTAAACGAGACCCCCATTCGAGGACTAACCCCATCCAGAGACTTTAACCCTTACCCTATTGACTCAGGGACTATACCCCTAACCCTAACCCCTTGACCTTTGACCCCTGACTTTAACGAGACCCCCATATGAGGACTAACCCCACCCAGAGACCCCAACCCTAATCCTAAAGACTCAGGGGCTATACGCCTAACCCTAACCCTTTGACCTTTGACCCCTAACCCTAACGAGACCCCCATTTCAGGACTAACCCTACCCAGAGACCCCAACCCTAACCCTAAAGACTCAGGGGGTACACGCCTAACCCTAACCCCTTGACCTTTGACCCCTAACCCTAACGAGACCCCCATTTCAGGACTAACCCTAACCAGAGACCCTAACCCTAACCCTAAGGACTCAGGGGGTACACGCCTAACCCTAACCCCTTGACCTTTGACCCCTAACCCTAACGAGACCCCCATTTCAGGACTAACCCTAACCCCTTGACCCCTAACCCTAACGAGACCCCCACCCTTGACCCCTAACCCTAACGAGACCCCCATATGAGGACTAACCCTAACCCCTTGACCCCTAACCCTAACGAGACCCCCATATGAGGACTAACCCTACCCAGACATCTTAACCCTAACGACTCAGGGACTACACGTCTAACCCTAACCCCTTGACCTTTAACCTCTAACCCTAATGAAACCCCCATTTAAGGACTTACCCCACCCACAGACTTTGACAATAAAAGACCCCTTGACCTCTAAAAACAAAATGACTATCCCTCTATTCTCACCATAAAAAATTTCATATAACCAATAACCTGCTGAAACATTTTATTAAAGATGCCAGGTTGATGTCAAGGGAAGTGACTGTATATAAACATGTAACATAATTCTCTGAAAAATTGTATATAGTTAAATAACCTAATTTTTTGTGTGTTTTTACTGTATTATGCACCTGTGATATATGTACATAATTTACCCCAATATTGTATTTAAAATGTATATAATTGAAATTTATATAAATTCGTACTGTTGTAAATAACATGTCTCTATATACACAGTTACAAAGTTCACCAGTTCAAGTTCATTTTATACTTATTATTTTATTATTATTATTACTATTTTCATTATTACAATTTTCAGAGTGTTTCTTACCTAGACCGATTCAGGTAATTGTTAGTTTCATGTATGTGTGTGGGGGGGCTTCTGGCTTTGCGGGGTCGGTGGAGCTGCCTCGGAGGGGGGGACGGCATGGAGAGTGCATCGATGGCATCGCGCCTCACGGCGCTCTGCCATCAAAAACATTCTTATTCCTATCCGGCCAGATCCTGCGTCTCTCCCTCTGGGACCGGCTCTGCTCCCTGCGGTTGGCTGTCCCTCCTGTAAAACAATATAATGGTGCATTTTGTTCTTAAATGAATATTTCATCATCATTCAATGTTCACAAATGTCAATATGTAAAGTTCAGCATTTCAAAATAATTGATTTTCATTACAAGTTTTCACAAAGGTTCATTTTACTGTAATATTGCTTTAAAAACTGTAATACCTTGTTATTTCATTGTGTGTGTATATTGCCTTGCATGTAAACCGATAGGAAGTGCAATAGCAGGGGTCGCCAGCGGGCAGCGCTGCAGGCAAAGGTCACAAAATGTGACAGACCAATCAGCTGCCAAGGCGCCAAAATTCCAAAAAGTCCGCCTCTTGGCGCTCAGCTGTTTCTCATTCATTCATTCATTTTCACTTCTGAGCCTGGCAGCAACGCACGCTTCCCCGCTCGCGCCCCTGCTTCAAGCCGCCTGAAGAAGACTCTATGCAGAGTCGAAACGTCGCTTCTATACAACAAGTTTGTATGCTTTTGGCTTTTCTGCAGCTTTTCAATTAAATTGCCGTTTTTTATGAAAATACAGTTTCGTGTTTCATACATTTAGCGAGCAACCAGCTCTATAGCTTCTGAAAAGTATAGGCTAGACACACACAATATATCATCGTTTATGTATTTTGACGGAGAACAAAACGGCTGGCATTATGTCAGTTATCGTCGGGGCCGTCTCAAGCAACGCCGCGAAGAGCAGCCGCAGCCCCGCTCCACCTCCGGCTGGAACAGAGCGCCGACACAGCGTCGCCGCTGGTCACCGCCTGCCCGCAGTTACGCGCAGGCCGTGAGAGGTGACCACTGGAGATCCAGCGGAGAGTATCCGACACGGTCTGCCGACACCCGCTCTCGCCGAACCGGGCTCCGTCAGCAGGACCGCTCCGCTCCACCGCCGCTGCTCGGCAATCAACGCACCGTCAGATATCAGCGCCGTGATGCCGGCCGACAGTATCCTGACCGCTCGACCGACAGACGCCCCCGCTGGACCGGGCCGGACCAACGGACCCGCCCCAGATATCCCGCCGGACAGCAGCAGCAATTTCAGCGGAGAAATAACCGACGCTTTGAAGCGGCCGCTCCAGAGGACCGCAGCGGCCGTTACGTCAGACGGGGGAACCGAGGCCGACCCCCCCGTGGATCAGACGACCGCCCAGACACCGAACCACAGCATCTGGTCCAGTCAGACGACCCGGACTTTTCATACAAAGTGAGAATAATTTTTAAAATTATTAAATCACTTCATCACCTCAAAAATGCGTCAGGCAGCGCTCCTCCCCCCACTATTGCCAGAACGACGCAGGATTTGGTGAATCTCATCAAACCTGCGTTTCCATCTGAGATGACGCAGACGCTGCTGGAGGGAAATGCCAGAAACTGGCAACACAACACAGTGCTCATTCTGAAGCAGCATTATGAGGACAATTGAATAATGACATTCAGGATTTGGCTGATTTCGCCAGCAGAGACTGGGAGGGCCCGTTTCAGGTTGCCACCATCTGGGCTAAGAGAAACCTGGGGTCCAGACTGAGAGAGGCGTCCATTAAAGAGGCCGAAGCTTTTCTCAAAGCTAATCTAAATGAGCTCCCCCCGGCCAATAACGACGATGACCATCTCAGCCAGCCCCCAGCACCTGCCCCCCCACCCCTCCAGCCTCCTCCAGCCGCTGTGCCCCCTGCCCAGGTACCACTGCAGCCCCCCCCGCCCCCCCCCACCACCACCATCATCACCCCCCCTCCCCACAGCTGGACGCCAGACTGCAGTCCAGGCCCAGATCCACGCACAGGGGGCCACGATGATCGCCACTCAGCCACCACACATTCCCACAGAGCCAGTGGTCGCTGAAACGGTTCAGCTGGAGAGCAGCGAGACACCAGCCATGCAACAGGGGGTGGAAAAAGACCTGGATCCTCCCATCCTCTCACCTGCCTCCCCTATTCTTTTCCCCATCGCTCCTGCACTCCCTCCTCGAGCCCCCCGCCCTCCTCGTCGCCCCCAGCCCACTCCTCTTCCTCCTTCTCCTACCACTCCTCCCCCTCGCCGCTCCTCCTCCTCTCCTCCTCTTCAGAGAAGGCGATCAGCATCACCTGGAGGAGATGAAGTGGTTGTTATGGAGACGCCTCACCGGCCCGACAGCACCCCCTGCTGTCAACATCCGGTAAATCCATGTGTACAACCTGGGGACTTTACCATCCAATTTGATGATGACAGCCCTGATAAGAGTCACAACGACCCCAGCAGCAGGCCCAAAACCCCTCCTGCCACGCCTAGACCTGCCCTGGCCGGTTTTAAGTCACCAGCGGACATTTCTATGTTCCTGAGGGCAAAGCCAAGCCCAGCTGCTCCAATCAGCTCCTCCACCCCTGACACCTCATCCCCACCCACGCCGAGGACACCCACTCGCAGACCCACCAGGCACCTGAATACGACCAAAAAGCTCCAGGACTGGGGTCTATGCATCCGCAAGAAGACCCTCATCGTGGGGGATTCGAACCTGGCCAGAATCCCACCCTTCACTGTGGAAGACCTGCAGGTGGACAGCTACCCTGGGGCCACTTTCCTCCACGCAGAGGCCATCCTGCGTAAAGCTGTCTGTGCCACGCAGCCTGAAACCATTCTTCTGGCATTCGGGCTCAACAACAGGCAGCAAAAGGCCAGGGAAACCACAGTGAAGCAGATGCAGAGAACTGTGAAAACAGCAAGGGAGAGGTTCCCTGGAGCCACAGTTCTTATCCCCTGCATCAACTTTTCATCTGAACTGCCCCAGAAAGAGCAGCTGAATCTGCAGCTCACCAACAACTACATATTCAAGAACTATAACCACATCCCCCAGCTGCCTGCCAGGGACTTCAGGACCGAGAGGGACAACATCCACTGGACCCACGGTACGGCATCTAAAATGTTTCAGCACTGGGTTAAACAACTAAAATAGGAGCCCCCAAAAGCCTGTTCTTTCAGGAGGGGGCTAGTAATGTAATGGTTCTTGCCAAACAGGCAAAATTGACAACAGCACAGCTGTCCCTGCTTAACAGGGGTTTAAATTTTATTCCTACCACAGGTAGCAATAAACAAATTAAACAACAATCCAGATGGGACCTCCAAAATTATCATAGAACACTAAAATTATGGGCCTACTACAAAGACCAGGATGAATCCATAAAAGAGCCCTTCACACCCAAATCCACTTGGAGTCCCCCAGACACTGACCTACCCATTTATATCCAAAAATTAATTAAAACTGACCTGGACTATTTTCAAAATTCCTTCCAAATACTCCCAACCCAACCCAATTTGACCCCTGATGAAAAAATAGCTCTAAAACAATTAATAGAAAACCAAAAACAACTTATTATAAAACCAGCAGATAAAGGCAGTATGGTAGTAGTTTTGGATCGTGACCAATATTTATGGGAGGGACATAGGCAATTGAATGACACAAAATATTACATAAAACTCCAGAAACCTATATACATGGAGACCTTCACTATTGTTTCCCAAATTTTTCAAAAAATATTCGAGAAAAAACTAATCACTGCAAAACAACGTAATTATTTAATTGGCAACTCAGAACCTAGGCCCAGACGCTTTTATTTGCTCCCCAAAATTCATAAAGAGCCAGAAAAGTGGAGCAGGCCCCACGAGGTACCCCCAGGGAGGCCAATAGTTTCAGATTGTAACAGCGAGACTTACAGGTCGGCTGAATACATAGACTTTTTTATTAATCCTCTGGCAAAAAAACACAAGAGCTACATTAAGGACACATATGATTTTATTAACAAAATTAAATCAATAACAATCCCCCCCAATTCAATCCTATTCACTATTGACGTGGACAGCCTTTACACCAATATAGACACATCTGAGGGCATTCAAGCTGTAAGAGAAATGTTCCAAAAATATAAGGATAAAAAAAGACCTGACAGGGAATTATTGCAATTATTAGAGATCAATTTGACAAAAAATGATTTTGAATTTGATGAAAATTACTACCTGCAGGTCAAAGGCACAGCCATGGGAAAGAAATTTGCCCCAGCATACGCCGATATCTTCATGGCTTCATGGGAAACTTCAGCCCTGCAAACATGTGATAAAAAGCCCATTCATTATTATAGATATCTGGACGATATATGGGGAATTTGGACACATTCACATGAAGAATTTGACATATTTTTAAATACTCTAAACCAGCACAATCCCTCAATAAAACTTAAAGCCACTATTGACAACAATTCGGTTAATTTTTTAGACACAACAACTTATAAAGGACCTAGATTTGAGACAGACAGACAATTGGACATCAAAGTTTATTTTAAGGACACAGACACTCATGCTCTCCTACAGATGAGCAGCCATCACCCCAAACACACCTTTGCAGGGCTCATTAAATCCCAACTGCTTAGATTTCATAGAATATGTACACAGATGCATGATTTCAAGCAGGCAACAAAAGTGCTGTTCCACGCTTTGTCCACAAGGGGGTACTCTAGGACCTTTCTTAGAAAGTGCTTTAAGGTCTTTCTACAATCAAAACCAATACAGATTTCCACAGCTCTCCCTCTGGTCACTACCTACTCACCCTCCACGGTCCAACTGGTCAAGCAGGTGAAAAAACATTTAGACAACACCATCAAAACTAATTTGCCAAATACAGATATTAGAATAATTGCGGCCTTTAGAAAAAATAAAAACTTACAGGATTATCTAGTCAGGGCCAAACTTCAACCCCTAAAACAAAAAAAGAGGAACACTGAGCATGATTATTTTAAACAAATTAAATGGGTCTATGATTTATCAAAACAGAAAATATTTCAGACTGCCCAAACAGCCAGCATCAGGACCAAAAACTGTATATACCTCATCACCTGCACCAGTTGTGGCCTCAGATATGTAGGAGAGACTGGGCTCTCCATCAACACCAGATTTGCATGCCACAAATCCAATATTAAAACACAAAAACACATTGACAGACACATAGTACAGCACTTTGTGGCCCACGGGTGGGCCTCGGTCCAGGCTCTAGTGCTCGAGTGCAATCCTCACTGGTCCAGGTCACAGAGGAGGAGAGCTGAAAGGGATTGGGTTAACAAATTAGATACTATTTTCCCCAGGGGCCTCAATGAGAGGATTTATTTCAGAGCATAAAATTCCAAATATTCATAATATTAGACTTAAACGAGACCCCCATTCGAGGACTAACCCCATCCAGAGACTTTAACCCTTACCCTATTGACTCAGGGACTATACCCCTAACCCTAACCCCTTGACCTTTGACCCCTGACTTTAACGAGACCCCCATATGAGGACTAACCCCACCCAGAGACCCCAACCCTAATCCTAAAGACTCAGGGGCTATACGCCTAACCCTAACCCTTTGACCTTTGACCCCTAACCCTAACGAGACCCCCATTTCAGGACTAACCCTACCCAGAGACCCCAACCCTAACCCTAAAGACTCAGGGGGTACACGCCTAACCCTAACCCCTTGACCTTTGACCCCTAACCCTAACGAGACCCCCATTTCAGGACTAACCCTAACCAGAGACCCTAACCCTAACCCTAAGGACTCAGGGGGTACACGCCTAACCCTAACCCCTTGACCTTTGACCCCTAACCCTAACGAGACCCCCATTTCAGGACTAACCCTAACCCCTTGACCCCTAACCCTAACGAGACCCCCACCCTTGACCCCTAACCCTAACGAGACCCCCATATGAGGACTAACCCTAACCCCTTGACCCCTAACCCTAACGAGACCCCCATATGAGGACTAACCCTACCCAGACATCTTAACCCTAACGACTCAGGGACTACACGTCTAACCCTAACCCCTTGACCTTTAACCTCTAACCCTAATGAAACCCCCATTTAAGGACTTACCCCACCCACAGACTTTGACAATAAAAGACCCCTTGACCTCTAAAAACAAAATGACTATCCCTCTATTCTCACCATAAAAAATTTCATATTACCAATAACCTGCTGAAACATTTTATCAAAGATGCCAGGTTGATGTCAAGGGAAGTGACTGTATATAAACATGTAACATAATTCTCTGAAAAATTGTATATAGTTAAATAACCTAATTTTTTGTGTGTTTTTACTGTATTATGCACCTGTGATATATGTACATAATTTACCCCAATATTGTATTTAAAATGTATATAATTGAAATTTATATAAATTCGTACTGTTGTAAATAACATGTCTCTATATACACAGTTACAAAGTTCACCAGTTCAAGTTCATTTTATACTTATTATTTTATTATTATTATTACTATTTTCATTATTACAATTTTCAGAGTGTTTCTTACCTAGACCGATTCAGGTAATTGTTAGTTTCATGTATGTGTGTGGGGGGGCTTCTGGCTTTGCGGGGTCGGTGGAGCTGCCTCGGAGGGGGGGACGGCATGGAGAGTGCATCGATGGCATCGCGCCTCACGGCGCTCTGCCATCAAAAACATTCTTATTCCTATCCGGCCAGATCCTGCGTCTCTCCCTCTGGGACCGGCTCTGCTCCCTGCGGTTGGCTGTCCCTCCTGTAAAACAATATAATGGTGCATTTTGTTCTTAAATGAATATTTCATCATCATTCAATGTTCACAAATGTCAATATGTAAAGTTCAGCATTTCAAAATAATTGATTTTCATTACAAGTTTTCACAAAGGTTCATTTTACTGTAATATTGCTTTAAAAACTGTAATACCTTGTTATTTCATTGTGTGTGTATATTGCCTTGCATGTAAACCGATAGGAAGTGCAATAGCAGGGGTCGCCAGCGGGCAGCGCTGCAGGCAAAGGTCACAAAATGTGACAGACCAATCAGCTGCCAAGGCGCCAAAATTCCAAAAAGTCCGCCTCTTGGCGCTCAGCTGTTTCTCATTCATTCATTCATTTTCACTTCTGAGCCTGGCAGCAACGCACGCTTCCCCGCTCGCGCCCCTGCTTCAAGCCGCCTGAAGAAGACTCTATGCAGAGTCGAAACGTCGCTTCTATACAACAAGTTTGTATGCTTTTGGCTTTTCTGCAGCTTTTCAATTAAATTGCCGTTTTTTATGAAAATACAGTTTCGTGTTTCATACATTTAGCGAGCAACCAGCTCTATAGCTTCTGAAAAGTATAGGCTAGACACACACAATATATCATCGTTTATGTATTTTGACGGAGAACAAAACGGCTGGCATTATGTCAGTTATCGTCGGGGCCGTCTCAAGCAACGCCGCGAAGAGCAGCCGCAGCCCCGCTCCACCTCCGGCTGGAACAGAGCGCCGACACAGCGTCGCCGCTGGTCACCGCCTGCCCGCAGTTACGCGCAGGCCGTGAGAGGTGACCACTGGAGATCCAGCGGAGAGTATCCGACACGGTCTGCCGACACCCGCTCTCGCCGAACCGGGCTCCGTCAGCAGGACCGCTCCGCTCCACCGCCGCTGCTCGGCAATCAACGCACCGTCAGATATCAGCGCCGTGATGCCGGCCGACAGTATCCTGACCGCTCGACCGACAGACGCCCCCGCTGGACCGGGCCGGACCAACGGACCCGCCCCAGATATCCCGCCGGACAGCAGCAGCAATTTCAGCGGAGAAATAACCGACGCTTTGAAGCGGCCGCTCCAGAGGACCGCAGCGGCCGTTACGTCAGACGGGGGAACCGAGGCCGACCCCCCCGTGGATCAGACGACCGCCCAGACACCGAACCACAGCATCTGGTCCAGTCAGACGACCCGGACTTTTCATACAAAGTGAGAATAATTTTTAAAATTATTAAATCACTTCATCACCTCAAAAATGCGTCAGGCAGCGCTCCTCCCCCCACTATTGCCAGAACGACGCAGGATTTGGTGAATCTCATCAAACCTGCGTTTCCATCTGAGATGACGCAGACGCTGCTGGAGGGAAATGCCAGAAACTGGCAACACAACACAGTGCTCATTCTGAAGCAGCATTATGAGGACAATCTGAATAATGACATTCAGGATTTGGCTGATTTCGCCAGCAGAGACTGGGAGGGCCCGTTTCAGGTTGCCACCATCTGGGCTAAGAGAAACCTGGGGTCCAGACTGAGAGAGGCGTCCATTAAAGAGGCCGAAGCTTTTCTCAAAGCTAATCTAAATGAGCTCCCCCCGGCCAATAACGACGATGACCATCTCAGCCAGCCCCCAGCACCTGCCCCCCCACCCCTCCAGCCTCCTCCAGCCGCTGTGCCCCCTGCCCAGGTACCACTGCAGCCCCCCCCGCCCCCCCCACCACCACCATCATCACCCCCCCTCCCCACAGCTGGACGCCAGACTGCAGTCCAGGCCCAGATCCACGCACAGGGGGCCACGATGATCGCCACTCAGCCACCACACATTCCCACAGAGCCAGTGGTCGCTGAAACGGTTCAGCTGGAGAGCAGCGAGACACCAGCCATGCAACAGGGGGTGGAAAAAGACCTGGATCCTCCCATCCTCTCACCTGCCTCCCCTATTCTTTTCCCCATCGCTCCTGCACTCCCTCCTCGAGCCCCCCGCCCTCCTCGTCGCCCCCAGCCCACTCCTCTTCCTCCTTCTCCTACCACTCCTCCCCCTCGCCGCTCCTCCTCCTCTCCTCCTCTTCAGAGAAGGCGATCAGCATCACCTGGAGGAGATGAAGTGGTTGTTATGGAGACGCCTCACCGGCCCGACAGCACCCCCTGCTGTCAACATCCGGTAAATCCATGTGTACAACCTGGGGACTTTACCATCCAATTTGATGATGACAGCCCTGATAAGAGTCACAACGACCCCAGCAGCAGGCCCAAAACCCCTCCTGCCACGCCTAGACCTGCCCTGGCCGGTTTTAAGTCACCAGCGGACATTTCTATGTTCCTGAGGGCAAAGCCAAGCCCAGCTGCTCCAATCAGCTCCTCCACCCCTGACACCTCATCCCCACCCACGCCGAGGACACCCACTCGCAGACCCACCAGGCACCTGAATACGACCAAAAAGCTCCAGGACTGGGGTCTATGCATCCGCAAGAAGACCCTCATCGTGGGGGATTCGAACCTGGCCAGAATCCCACCCTTCACTGTGGAAGACCTGCAGGTGGACAGCTACCCTGGGGCCACTTTCCTCCACGCAGAGGCCATCCTGCGTAAAGCTGTCTGTGCCACGCAGCCTGAAACCATTCTTCTGGCATTCGGGCTCAACAACAGGCAGCAAAAGGCCAGGGAAACCACAGTGAAGCAGATGCAGAGAACTGTGAAAACAGCAAGGGAGAGGTTCCCTGGAGCCACAGTTCTTATCCCCTGCATCAACTTTTCATCTGAACTGCCCCAGAAAGAGCAGCTGAATCTGCAGCTCACCAACAACTACATATTCAAGAACTATAACCACATCCCCCAGCTGCCTGCCAGGGACTTCAGGACCGAGAGGGACAACATCCACTGGACCCACGGTACGGCATCTAAAATGTTTCAGCACTGGGTTAAACAACTAAAATAGGAGCCCCCAAAAGCCTGTTCTTTCAGGAGGGGGCTAGTAATGTAATGGTTCTTGCCAAACAGGCAAAATTGACAACAGCACAGCTGTCCCTGCTTAACAGGGGTTTAAATTTTATTCCTACCACAGGTAGCAATAAACAAATTAAACAACAATCCAGATGGGACCTCCAAAATTATCATAGAACACTAAAATTATGGGCCTACTACAAAGACCAGGATGAATCCATAAAAGAGCCCTTCACACCCAAATCCACTTGGAGTCCCCCAGACACTGACCTACCCATTTATATCCAAAAATTAATTAAAACTGACCTGGACTATTTTCAAAATTCCTTCCAAATACTCCCAACCCAACCCAATTTGACCCCTGATGAAAAAATAGCTCTAAAACAATTAATAGAAAACCAAAAACAACTTATTATAAAACCAGCAGATAAAGGCAGTATGGTAGTAGTTTTGGATCGTGACCAATATTTATGGGAGGGACATAGGCAATTGAATGACACAAAATATTACATAAAACTCCAGAAACCTATATACATGGAGACCTTCACTATTGTTTCCCAAATTTTTCAAAAAATATTCGAGAAAAAACTAATCACTGCAAAACAACGTAATTATTTAATTGGCAACTCAGAACCTAGGCCCAGACGCTTTTATTTGCTCCCCAAAATTCATAAAGAGCCAGAAAAGTGGAGCAGGCCCCACGAGGTACCCCCAGGGAGGCCAATAGTTTCAGATTGTAACAGCGAGACTTACAGGTCGGCTGAATACATAGACTTTTTTATTAATCCTCTGGCAAAAAAACACAAGAGCTACATTAAGGACACATATGATTTTATTAACAAAATTAAATCAATAACAATCCCCCCCAATTCAATCCTATTCACTATTGACGTGGACAGCCTTTACACCAATATAGACACATCTGAGGGCATTCAAGCTGTAAGAGAAATGTTCCAAAAATATAAGGATAAAAAAAGACCTGACAGGGAATTATTGCAATTATTAGAGATCAATTTGACAAAAAATGATTTTGAATTTGATGAAAATTACTACCTGCAGGTCAAAGGCACAGCCATGGGAAAGAAATTTGCCCCAGCATACGCCGATATCTTCATGGCTTCATGGGAAACTTCAGCCCTGCAAACATGTGATAAAAAGCCCATTCATTATTATAGATATCTGGACGATATATGGGGAATTTGGACACATTCACATGAAGAATTTGACATATTTTTAAATACTCTAAACCAGCACAATCCCTCAATAAAACTTAAAGCCACTATTGACAACAATTCGGTTAATTTTTTAGACACAACAACTTATAAAGGACCTAGATTTGAGACAGACAGACAATTGGACATCAAAGTTTATTTTAAGGACACAGACACTCATGCTCTCCTACAGATGAGCAGCCATCACCCCAAACACACCTTTGCAGGGCTCATTAAATCCCAACTGCTTAGATTTCATAGAATATGTACACAGATGCATGATTTCAAGCAGGCAACAAAAGTGCTGTTCCACGCTTTGTCCACAAGGGGGTACTCTAGGACCTTTCTTAGAAAGTGCTTTAAGGTCTTTCTACAATCAAAACCAATACAGATTTCCACAGCTCTCCCTCTGGTCACTACCTACTCACCCTCCACGGTCCAACTGGTCAAGCAGGTGAAAAAACATTTAGACAACACCATCAAAACTAATTTGCCAAATACAGATATTAGAATAATTGCGGCCTTTAGAAAAAATAAAAACTTACAGGATTATCTAGTCAGGGCCAAACTTCAACCCCTAAAACAAAAAAAGAGGAACACTGAGCATGATTATTTTAAACAAATTAAATGGGTCTATGATTTATCAAAACAGAAAATATTTCAGACTGCCCAAACAGCCAGCATCAGGACCAAAAACTGTATATACCTCATCACCTGCACCAGTTGTGGCCTCAGATATGTAGGAGAGACTGGGCTCTCCATCAACACCAGATTTGCATGCCACAAATCCAATATTAAAACACAAAAACACATTGACAGACACATAGTACAGCACTTTGTGGCCCACGGGTGGGCCTCGGTCCAGGCTCTAGTGCTCGAGTGCAATCCTCACTGGTCCAGGTCACAGAGGAGGAGAGCTGAAAGGGATTGGGTTAACAAATTAGATACTATTTTCCCCAGGGGCCTCAATGAGAGGATTTATTTCAGAGCATAAAATTCCAAATATTCATAATATTAGACTTAAACGAGACCCCCATTCGAGGACTAACCCCATCCAGAGACTTTAACCCTTACCCTATTGACTCAGGGACTATACCCCTAACCCTAACCCCTTGACCTTTGACCCCTGACTTTAACGAGACCCCCATATGAGGACTAACCCCACCCAGAGACCCCAACCCTAATCCTAAAGACTCAGGGGCTATACGCCTAACCCTAACCCTTTGACCTTTGACCCCTAACCCTAACGAGACCCCCATTTCAGGACTAACCCTACCCAGAGACCCCAACCCTAACCCTAAAGACTCAGGGGGTACACGCCTAACCCTAACCCCTTGACCTTTGACCCCTAACCCTAACGAGACCCCCATTTCAGGACTAACCCTAACCAGAGACCCTAACCCTAACCCTAAGGACTCAGGGGGTACACGCCTAACCCTAACCCCTTGACCTTTGACCCCTAACCCTAACGAGACCCCCATTTCAGGACTAACCCTAACCCCTTGACCCCTAACCCTAACGAGACCCCCACCCTTGACCCCTAACCCTAACGAGACCCCCATATGAGGACTAACCCTAACCCCTTGACCCCTAACCCTAACGAGACCCCCATATGAGGACTAACCCTACCCAGACATCTTAACCCTAACGACTCAGGGACTACACGTCTAACCCTAACCCCTTGACCTTTAACCTCTAACCCTAATGAAACCCCCATTTAAGGACTTACCCCACCCACAGACTTTGACAATAAAAGACCCCTTGACCTCTAAAAACAAAATGACTATCCCTCTATTCTCACCATAAAAAATTTCATATAACCAATAACCTGCTGAAACATTTTATTAAAGATGCCAGGTTGATGTCAAGGGAAGTGACTGTATATAAACATGTAACATAATTCTCTGAAAAATTGTATATAGTTAAATAACCTAATTTTTTGTGTGTTTTTACTGTATTATGCACCTGTGATATATGTACATAATTTACCCCAATATTGTATTTAAAATGTATATAATTGAAATTTATATAAATTCGTACTGTTGTAAATAACATGTCTCTATATACACAGTTACAAAGTTCACCAGTTCAAGTTCATTTTATACTTATTATTTTATTATTATTATTACTATTTTCATTATTACAATTTTCAGAGTGTTTCTTACCTAGACCGATTCAGGTAATTGTTAGTTTCATGTATGTGTGTGGGGGGGCTTCTGGCTTTGCGGGGTCGGTGGAGCTGCCTCGGAGGGGGGGACGGCATGGAGAGTGCATCGATGGCATCGCGCCTCACGGCGCTCTGCCATCAAAAACATTCTTATTCCTAACCCTAACCCTAACCCTAACCCTAACCCTAACCTAACCCTAACCCTAACCCTAACCCTAACCCTAACCCTAACCCTAACCCTAACCTAACCCTAACCCAACCCCTAACCCTAACCCTAATTATTTGGCTCTAACCCTAACCCAACCCCTAACCCTAACCCTAATTATTTGGCTCTAACCCTAACCCAACCCCTAACCCTAACCCTAATTATTTGGCTCTAACCCTAACCCAACCCCTAACCCTAACCCTAATTATTTGGCCCTAACCCTAACCCAACCCCTAACCCTAACCCTAATTATTTGGCTCTAACCCTAACCCAAACCCTAACCCTAACCCTAATTATTTGGCCCTAACCCTAACCCAAAACCTAACCCTAACCCTAATTATTTGGTTCTAACCCTAACCCAGCCCAAACTTTAACCCTAACCCTAATTATTTGACTCTAACCCTAATCCCACCCAAACACTAACCCTAATTATTTAGCTCTTAATCTAACCCTAATCCGAGGCCCCAACCCGAACTAACCCTAATATTTGGCCTAGACACCTAACCGGAACCGTTACCCTAAGTTTCACATTAATTAGAATTAATTGGGGACATTTTAACATTGAATATACTTTATTTTGGACAGTTTTCACGTTGGAAGGATAAAATAATTAGGTTTGAATATCATAGGATTAAAAACGATTCATTTGGGGATATTATAGTTAAAAATAATCAAATTCGGACATCATTATACTAAAAATATTACATGTAGGGCATTCTAATCATTGAATAATCAATTTTGGAGATCATGGGACTAACACAATTCAATTTGGGGGAACATGGGATTAAAAAATATTTTTTAAAACATTTGGGAAGATTGTAACAGAAGTAAAAAACATTTAATAATCACTTACCGTGTTAAAACAAAATTAAAAACATTTAAAAATCACTTACCGTATGAAAACAACAATAAAACCATTTTAAAATTACTTACCGCATTAAAACAAAAATTAAAAACCATTGAACAATCACTTACCGCGTGAAAACACAAAGTAAAACTAGTTAAAACAACTTACCGCGTGAATAACAACATTGAAAACCATATAAAAATCACTTACCGCGTGAACATAAGGGGTAAAACCATTTTAAATTACTTACCGCGGGAAAGTAAAGAATAAAACCGTTTTAAATTCACTTCCCGCGGGAACATAAAAATAAAATAGACTAAAAAAATCACTTTCCGGGTTAAGACAAGAAAGGAAGAACATTTGGGACATTTCAACAATTATAAGAATTCATTCGGACATCTTCATATTAAAAATATTTTATTTCGGACAACATAACCATAAAAAAGATTAATTTTGGGCCAGCAGGGGATTACAAAACAATTCTTTAACATCAGTTTTTTATTTGGGGCATCATAGGGGTCAATATAATTCATTTTGGAAGCCATGGGGTTAAAAAATTAAAAAATAATAAATAAATTCATTAAAGACATCAATACATTAATAACAATTTCATTTAAAACTTAAATAAGGATTGAATTACAATGCCACTAACTTAAAAGAGCTCATATATAAATTTATTATGTTTTTTCTAACTCAAAAGGCCACTTATTTCCAGGCAAATTCGAACAGCCAATCAGAGCACAGGAGCTGTGGATATATAAGAGGCGGAGAAACAGAGGGAGCTCATTCTCTCTCTGACCACAGAAGGATACAGATGTATACCAGCTATCTTAAAGCCAGCAGTAGAGTTTTTCAGTGTGTCCATTGCCTGAAGAAGACTTAGATAAGTCGAAACGTCGCTTTATTTTTTTATTTTAGTTTTATTTACAGGACACACCTTCCTTATTTCATTGCTATACGATTATAAATAAATAAATACATTAATAAATACATAAATACATTAATAAATAAATAAATATATAAATAGATACATTAATAAATAAATAAATAAATATTATTTTTGCTTTTTACTTTTATTTACATTTGGATAAATAAATATATACATATATACAGACACTTGCCTCCCATGGATATGGGGGGCTTTGAGGATGGGTGGACGGTGGTCCGACGTGGCCGAGGCCAACGGCCCCGTCCTCCCTACCAGGACCAACACAGGGGTTGGACAGCGAGAGCACCCCCTGCTCCCTACCGGGGGCGGGATCAGTTCCCCTATCCTAGCCGGCCAGCGCCTCCACCCTTTAGGTCCCGGTACTATGGTCCACAATCCAGATCTTTTGCGGACGTGGTCAACCAAAACAACCCTAGACCCGCCCGCAGATTTGTTCCTCCCCGCACAGAGGGGGCGGAACAGGTCATGAGACAGCCGGCAGACGCACAATTCAGGCGCCTGACCCGCAAACTGCATTCCCTCATTAAAATGGTGCACCATCTCCAGAACGTGGCTCCAAAGGCGGGAAAAGCACCGCCTAAGAGCATCTCAAGGATGATGGAGGTCCTTTCGACAATGATCAGACCTGCATCTCCGACTCAGAAGACCCAGAGTCTGATTAGGGGGAATGCGGAGAATTGGGGTTACACCACCCAACTGATTTTGAAGGAGCACTATGAGGAGAACCTGGAGGCACTGTTGGAGGAGATCTCCGAGATTCTGGGGGAGAATTGGAAGGAGCCCTTCAAAGTCGCGACTAGGTGGGCGAAGAGAAACCTGCCTCATGTGACCCAAGAGGTCATTGATTATGCAGAAGCCCTGATCACGGCCAGAGGGGATGGAAATAACCAGCCTCTGGTTCAGCCCACCAGACAGACTCAGGGGCCACATCAAAAAACTGTGGCACCCTCGAGTACTGGGGGAACTAGCCAGAGAACGCGGCAGACTTTACAACCAATAGTAGTCGAGCCCCCTCGTAGGCAGGAGCTACAGCCTCCACCACCAGCGCCCCCCCAGGACCAGGTCCTGCAGCCTCCACCAACTGAGCCATTAGAACAGAGACAGGGTAGGAGTAGGACACGAAAGGGGGTGGTTTTTACAGAAGACTTGCTTTTGGACATGGTGGGAGAGGAACAGGGCAGCTCTGAGGAGCCTGAACAAGCTCCTAATAGGTCTATCTTTGACGATATTGCGGATCTTTTTGGGCATTCACCCATTAGGGCTGATGGAGAAGCCGGGCTGGGGCTTCAGAGGCCTCTGGACAGTTCTGGGGAGGGACCCCCAGGGATCCAACAGAGGATGGTTGAAGTTCAGGTCCATCGAGAAGACGATGACCAGACAGATGCAGGTCTGGAATCAGAGGAAGAAGAGACTTCCACACCGATTCGACAGAGGGTTAAACGTCACATCAATTCCGACAGGAAAATGATCGATTGGGGGCTCTCTGTAACAAAAAAATGTCTCATAATAGGGGACTCGAATTTATCGAGGATCCCCCCTTATGATGTTCCAGACCTCCAAATTGACAGCTACCCTGGGGCCAATTTTAGGCTGCTGAGGCCTTAATGAAAAAAGCAACCAGTCAGGTCTCAGTGGAAAAGGTAATCCTGTCATTTGGGCTGAATCACAGAAATCAGAAGGCCAGGGAAACATCTATCAGGCAGCTGCAGTCGGCAGTCAGGGCCACCAAAAAGAAATTCCCCTTTGCCGATATTTGGATCCCTGAGCTGAACTATTCATCCGCTCTGCCTGAGGACGAGAGACAGACCCTTACGATCCTCAATACACATATTACTAGGAATATGCCTTTTCTCCCTGCATTGAGGAATAGGGATTTCCAAACGGAGACGGATAATGTACACTGGACTAAGAGGACGGCCAAGGCCATGCTCGTACACTGGGTGTCCCGTTTAAACTTGACCGCCCTCTAAGTCTTTATGAGGAGGGGGTTGAGGGACCTCAGTCCTCTTCAGCACAGACGGTGTTGGTATTGGCCAAGGATTTTGTTCTTTCTGGCCCACAACGTCATCTCCTGAGTAGGGGTTTGACATTTATTCCGTCATTAAATATTGAACAAAAACCAAAAAATTCAATTACAATTAGATTTACAAAACTATCATAGGAAAATTCAATTGGCAGCATATTTCAAGGATTCGGCTAAAAAGACAATACCCCCCTTTATGGGGACCTCAACGTGGGTACCTCCAATTTCTAAACTCCCGCCTGAAGTCATTGATCTCATGGAGGAGGACAAGCGTCTATTTAAAAAATATTATAAACCAATTAGGGAAGAAGATAATTTGTCAATGGAAGAAGTTAAAGCATTGAGGGACTTACAACACACAAAACATATAATTATAAAGCCTGCTGACAAAGGGGCAACAGTTGTTATACAAAGTAGAACACAATACATTTTGGAAGCACAACGACAATTGGACAATACAGAATATTATAAAAAATTAGATAAACCTATTTACATGGACACAGTTCCCTTAGTTCATAACATTTTAAATTCATTAAAAAAGAAAAAAATTATCAATGAAAGGCAGAGGAAGTATTTAAAAGGGGACTTACAGCCTCGGGAAAGACGGTTTTATGTTCTTCCAAAAATCCATAAAGACCCGAAGACTTGGACTATCCCATTTGAGGTTCCTCAGGGGCGTCCGATAGTGTCGGATTGTGGGAGTGAAACCTATGGTACAGCGGAATTTTTAGATTATTATTTGAACCCACTCTCAACCAAACATCCTGCCTATATTAAGGACACATATCATTTCATTGAAATTGTTAAAAATTTGATTATCCCGCCCAATTCCTTTCTTTTTTCTATGGATGTGTCAAGCTTGTACACAAATATTGATATTCCAAGGGGGATGGAGGCAGTTAAAAAATGGTTTGCCAAATATCCAGATCCCAAGCGGCCAGACATGGAACTATTACAGTTATTAGCGATTAATTTGAACAGAAATGATTTTGTTTTTAATGATCAATTTTATCTCCAAATTAAAGGAACGGCAATGGGGAAAAGATTTGCCCCGGCATATGCCAACATTTTCATGGCAAATTGGGAGGAGGAAGTTTTTAAAAAATGCTGCAAAAAACCATTTCACTACTTACGCTATTTGGACGACATTTGGGGAATTTGGACGGGTTCAAAGGAGGAATTTGAAGAATTTTTGGGGACTCTAAATTTACATGACAAATCTATACAATTGACAGCCGAATTTGATGAGAACCAAATTGATTTTTTAGACACCACAACATACAAGGGACCAAATTTTACACATACACATAAATTGGATATTAAAGTATTTTTTAAAGCCACAGACACACATGCCCTATTATACAAAACCAGTTTTCATCCACAGCACACATTCCGGGGAATTATAAAATCACAACTTCTCCGCTTCAAAAGGATTTGTACAAGGGATGACACGGCTTCAGAAGCAACCAGGATCCTTTTTAAGGCCCTAAGAGAAAGGGGATACACAAGGTCCTTTTTAAACCGTTGTCTAAAATCCCCCCAACAAAAAATAAACAGGGATGAGGGAAATATCATTCCCCTGATTACGAAATTTTCCAGTTCCAGTGTCAGTATTAACAGACACTGTAAGAACAATTTTTTGAGAATTATGGGAACCTCAGTTAATTTCCCAGAGAAACGGGTCATATCGGCCTACAAGAGGAATAGGAGTTTGAAGGACTTGCTTGTGAAAGCCAAATTACCATCCTTACAAGTACAAAGGCCCCACCCTTTGGAGGCACAGTTTCTTAATTTGAAGTTCATACGTGGTGGGAAAGACAAACTTATTGTCGAAATCCCACAGGCTTTCAACCCCCGGTCCACAAATTGTGTGTATATTTTAATTTGTGACAAATGTGGGCTTAAATATGTTGGGGAGACAAAGAATTCGTTGTATACTAGGATGTATCAACATAAATATAACATTTTAAATAAAAAAGAGATCGAAACACCATTGGTTTCTCATTTTTTGATCCACAGTTTTGGGGCTGTGAGGATAGCTGGTTTACAAAGGGATATCAATTGGACAGATTTTGAACGGAAAAAAGTTGAGCGGCATTGGATCCACAGATTGGGAACCAGGGAACCATTCGGCTTGAATGGGAAATACAATTAGTATTAGTTTTCCTGTCTCTTCATTATTATTATTAGTTTTAATCCTACAGCATGGACCAACTTGACCTCCATTATGACCCTTACCCTAACCCCTGGCCCTAACCCTAACCCTAGACCCCAACCCTAAACCTAAACCTAACCCTAACCCAACCCCTAACCCTAACCCTAATTATTTGGCTCTAACCCTAACCCAACCCCTAACCCTAACCCTAATTATTTGGCTCTAACCCTAACCCAACCCCTAACCCTAACCCTAATTATTTGGCTCTAACCCTAACCCAACCCCTAACCCTAACCCTAATTATTTGGCCCTAACCCTAACCCAACCCCTAACCCTAACCCTAATTATTTGGCTCTAACCCTAACCCAAACCCTAACCCTAACCCTAATTATTTGGCCCTAACCCTAACCCAAAACCTAACCCTAACCCTAATTATTTGGTTCTAACCCTAACCCAGCCCAAACTTTAACCCTAACCCTAATTATTTGACTCTAACCCTAATCCCACCCAAACACTAACCCTAATTATTTAGCTCTTAATCTAACCCTAATCCGAGGCCCCAACCCGAACTAACCCTAATATTTGGCCTAGACACCTAACCGGAACCGTTACCCTAAGTTTCACATTAATTAGAATTAATTGGGGACATTTTAACATTGAATATACTTTATTTTGGACAGTTTTCACGTTGGAAGGATAAAATAATTAGGTTTGAATATCATAGGATTAAAAACGATTCATTTGGGGATATTATAGTTAAAAATAATCAAATTCGGACATCATTATACTAAAAATATTACATGTAGGGCATTCTAATCATTGAATAATCAATTTTGGAGATCATGGGACTAACACAATTCAATTTGGGGGAACATGGGATTAAAAAATATTTTTTAAAACATTTGGGAAGATTGTAACAGAAGTAAAAAACATTTAATAATCACTTACCGTGTTAAAACAAAATTAAAAACATTTAAAAATCACTTACCGTATGAAAACAACAATAAAACCATTTTAAAATTACTTACCGCATTAAAACAAAAATTAAAAACCATTGAACAATCACTTACCGCGTGAAAACACAAAGTAAAACTAGTTAAAACAACTTACCGCGTGAATAACAACATTGAAAACCATATAAAAATCACTTACCGCGTGAACATAAGGGGTAAAACCATTTTAAATTACTTACCGCGGGAAAGTAAAGAATAAAACCGTTTTAAATTCACTTCCCGCGGGAACATAAAAATAAAATAGACTAAAAAAATCACTTTCCGGGTTAAGACAAGAAAGGAAGAACATTTGGGACATTTCAACAATTATAAGAATTCATTCGGACATCTTCATATTAAAAATATTTTATTTCGGACAACATAACCATAAAAAAGATTAATTTTGGGCCAGCAGGGGATTACAAAACAATTCTTTAACATCAGTTTTTTATTTGGGGCATCATAGGGGTCAATATAATTCATTTTGGAAGCCATGGGGTTAAAAAATTAAAAAATAATAAATAAATTCATTAAAGACATCAATACATTAATAACAATTTCATTTAAAACTTAAATAAGGATTGAATTACAATGCCACTAACTTAAAAGAGCTCATATATAAATTTATTATGTTTTTTCTAACTCAAAAGGCCACTTATTTCCAGGCAAATTCGAACAGCCAATCAGAGCACAGGAGCTGTGGATATATAAGAGGCGGAGAAACAGAGGGAGCTCATTCTCTCTCTGACCACAGAAGGATACAGATGTATACCAGCTATCTTAAAGCCAGCAGTAGAGTTTTTCAGTGTGTCCATTGCCTGAAGAAGACTTAGATAAGTCGAAACGTCGCTTTATTTTTTTATTTTAGTTTTATTTACAGGACACACCTTCCTTATTTCATTGCTATACGATTATAAATAAATAAATACATTAATAAATACATAAATACATTAATAAATAAATAAATATATAAATAGATACATTAATAAATAAATAAATAAATATTATTTTTGCTTTTTACTTTTATTTACATTTGGATAAATAAATATATACATATATACAGACACTTGCCTCCCATGGATATGGGGGGCTTTGAGGATGGGTGGACGGTGGTCCGACGTGGCCGAGGCCAACGGCCCCGTCCTCCCTACCAGGACCAACACAGGGGTTGGACAGCGAGAGCACCCCCTGCTCCCTACCGGGGGCGGGATCAGTTCCCCTATCCTAGCCGGCCAGCGCCTCCACCCTTTAGGTCCCGGTACTATGGTCCACAATCCAGATCTTTTGCGGACGTGGTCAACCAAAACAACCCTAGACCCGCCCGCAGATTTGTTCCTCCCCGCACAGAGGGGGCGGAACAGGTCATGAGACAGCCGGCAGACGCACAATTCAGGCGCCTGACCCGCAAACTGCATTCCCTCATTAAAATGGTGCACCATCTCCAGAACGTGGCTCCAAAGGCGGGAAAAGCACCGCCTAAGAGCATCTCAAGGATGATGGAGGTCCTTTCGACAATGATCAGACCTGCATCTCCGACTCAGAAGACCCAGAGTCTGATTAGGGGGAATGCGGAGAATTGGGGTTACACCACCCAACTGATTTTGAAGGAGCACTATGAGGAGAACCTGGAGGCACTGTTGGAGGAGATCTCCGAGATTCTGGGGGAGAATTGGAAGGAGCCCTTCAAAGTCGCGACTAGGTGGGCGAAGAGAAACCTGCCTCATGTGACCCAAGAGGTCATTGATTATGCAGAAGCCCTGATCACGGCCAGAGGGGATGGAAATAACCAGCCTCTGGTTCAGCCCACCAGACAGACTCAGGGGCCACATCAAAAAACTGTGGCACCCTCGAGTACTGGGGGAACTAGCCAGAGAACGCGGCAGACTTTACAACCAATAGTAGTCGAGCCCCCTCGTAGGCAGGAGCTACAGCCTCCACCACCAGCGCCCCCCCAGGACCAGGTCCTGCAGCCTCCACCAACTGAGCCATTAGAACAGAGACAGGGTAGGAGTAGGACACGAAAGGGGGTGGTTTTTACAGAAGACTTGCTTTTGGACATGGTGGGAGAGGAACAGGGCAGCTCTGAGGAGCCTGAACAAGCTCCTAATAGGTCTATCTTTGACGATATTGCGGATCTTTTTGGGCATTCACCCATTAGGGCTGATGGAGAAGCCGGGCTGGGGCTTCAGAGGCCTCTGGACAGTTCTGGGGAGGGACCCCCAGGGATCCAACAGAGGATGGTTGAAGTTCAGGTCCATCGAGAAGACGATGACCAGACAGATGCAGGTCTGGAATCAGAGGAAGAAGAGACTTCCACACCGATTCGACAGAGGGTTAAACGTCACATCAATTCCGACAGGAAAATGATCGATTGGGGGCTCTCTGTAACAAAAAAATGTCTCATAATAGGGGACTCGAATTTATCGAGGATCCCCCCTTATGATGTTCCAGACCTCCAAATTGACAGCTACCCTGGGGCCAATTTTAGGCATGCTGAGGCCTTAATGAAAAAAGCAACCAGTCAGGTCTCAGTGGAAAAGGTAATCCTGTCATTTGGGCTGAATCACAGAAATCAGAAGGCCAGGGAAACATCTATCAGGCAGCTGCAGTCGGCAGTCAGGGCCACCAAAAAGAAATTCCCCTTTGCCGATATTTGGATCCCTGAGCTGAACTATTCATCCGCTCTGCCTGAGGACGAGAGACAGACCCTTACGATCCTCAATACACATATTACTAGGAATATGCCTTTTCTCCCTGCATTGAGGAATAGGGATTTCCAAACGGAGACGGATAATGTACACTGGACTAAGAGGACGGCCAAGGCCATGCTCGTACACTGGGTGTCCCGTTTAAACTTGACCGCCCTCTAAGTCTTTATGAGGAGGGGGTTGAGGGACCTCAGTCCTCTTCAGCACAGACGGTGTTGGTATTGGCCAAGGATTTTGTTCTTTCTGGCCCACAACGTCATCTCCTGAGTAGGGGTTTGACATTTATTCCGTCATTAAATATTAACAAAAACCAAAAAATTCAATTACAATTAGATTTACAAAACTATCATAGGAAAATTCAATTGGCAGCATATTTCAAGGATTCGGCTAAAAAGACAATACCCCCCTTTATGGGGACCTCAACGTGGGTACCTCCAATTTCTAAACTCCCGCCTGAAGTCATTGATCTCATGGAGGAGGACAAGCGTCTATTTAAAAAATATTATAAACCAATTAGGGAAGAAGATAATTTGTCAATGGAAGAAGTTAAAGCATTGAGGGACTTACAACACACAAAACATATAATTATAAAGCCTGCTGACAAAGGGGCAACAGTTGTTATACAAAGTAGAACACAATACATTTTGGAAGCACAACGACAATTGGACAATACAGAATATTATAAAAAATTAGATAAACCTATTTACATGGACACAGTTCCCTTAGTTCATAACATTTTAAATTCATTAAAAAAGAAAAAAATTATCAATGAAAGGCAGAGGAAGTATTTAAAAGGGGACTTACAGCCTCGGGAAAGACGGTTTTATGTTCTTCCAAAAATCCATAAAGACCCGAAGACTTGGACTATCCCATTTGAGGTTCCTCAGGGGCGTCCGATAGTGTCGGATTGTGGGAGTGAAACCTATGGTACAGCGGAATTTTTAGATTATTATTTGAACCCACTCTCAACCAAACATCCTGCCTATATTAAGGACACATATCATTTCATTGAAATTGTTAAAAATTTGATTATCCCGCCCAATTCCTTTCTTTTTTCTATGGATGTGTCAAGCTTGTACACAAATATTGATATTCCAAGGGGGATGGAGGCAGTTAAAAAATGGTTTGCCAAATATCCAGATCCCAAGCGGCCAGACATGGAACTATTACAGTTATTAGCGATTAATTTGAACAGAAATGATTTTGTTTTTAATGATCAATTTTATCTCCAAATTAAAGGAACGGCAATGGGGAAAAGATTTGCCCCGGCATATGCCAACATTTTCATGGCAAATTGGGAGGAGGAAGTTTTTAAAAAATGCTGCAAAAAACCATTTCACTACTTACGCTATTTGGACGACATTTGGGGAATTTGGACGGGTTCAAAGGAGGAATTTGAAGAATTTTTGGGGACTCTAAATTTACATGACAAATCTATACAATTGACAGCCGAATTTGATGAGAACCAAATTGATTTTTTAGACACCACAACATACAAGGGACCAAATTTTACACATACACATAAATTGGATATTAAAGTATTTTTTAAAGCCACAGACACACATGCCCTATTATACAAAACCAGTTTTCATCCACAGCACACATTCCGGGGAATTATAAAATCACAACTTCTCCGCTTCAAAAGGATTTGTACAAGGGATGACACGGCTTCAGAAGCAACCAGGATCCTTTTTAAGGCCCTAAGAGAAAGGGGATACACAAGGTCCTTTTTAAACCGTTGTCTAAAATCCCCCCAACAAAAAATAAACAGGGATGAGGGAAATATCATTCCCCTGATTACGAAATTTTCCAGTTCCAGTGTCAGTATTAACAGACACTGTAAGAACAATTTTTTGAGAATTATGGGAACCTCAGTTAATTTCCCAGAGAAACGGGTCATATCGGCCTACAAGAGGAATAGGAGTTTGAAGGACTTGCTTGTGAAAGCCAAATTACCATCCTTACAAGTACAAAGGCCCCACCCTTTGGAGGCACAGTTTCTTAATTTGAAGTTCATACGTGGTGGGAAAGACAAACTTATTGTCGAAATCCCACAGGCTTTCAACCCCCGGTCCACAAATTGTGTGTATATTTTAATTTGTGACAAATGTGGGCTTAAATATGTTGGGGAGACAAAGAATTCGTTGTATACTAGGATGTATCAACATAAATATAACATTTTAAATAAAAAAGAGATCGAAACACCATTGGTTTCTCATTTTTTGATCCACAGTTTTGGGGCTGTGAGGATAGCTGGTTTACAAAGGGATATCAATTGGACAGATTTTGAACGGAAAAAAGTTGAGCGGCATTGGATCCACAGATTGGGAACCAGGGAACCATTCGGCTTGAATGGGAAATACAATTAGTATTAGTTTTCCTGTCTCTTCATTATTATTATTAGTTTTAATCCTACAGCATGGACCAACTTGACCTCCATTATGACCCTTACCCTAACCCCTGGCCCTAACCCTAACCCTAGACCCCAACCCTAAACCTAAACCTAACCCTAACCCAACCCCTAACCCTAACCCTAATTATTTGGCTCTAACCCTAACCCAACCCCTAACCCTAACCCTAATTATTTGGCTCTAACCCTAACCCAACCCCTAACCCTAACCCTAATTATTTGGCTCTAACCCTAACCCAACCCCTAACCCTAACCCTAATTATTTGGCCCTAACCCTAACCCAACCCCTAACCCTAACCCTAATTATTTGGCTCTAACCCTAACCCAAACCCTAACCCTAACCCTAATTATTTGGCCCTAACCCTAACCCAAAACCTAACCCTAACCCTAATTATTTGGTTCTAACCCTAACCCAGCCCAAACTTTAACCCTAACCCTAATTATTTGACTCTAACCCTAATCCCACCCAAACACTAACCCTAATTATTTAGCTCTTAATCTAACCCTAATCCGAGGCCCCAACCCGAACTAACCCTAATATTTGGCCTAGACACCTAACCGGAACCGTTACCCTAAGTTTCACATTAATTAGAATTAATTGGGGACATTTTAACATTGAATATACTTTATTTTGGACAGTTTTCACGTTGGAAGGATAAAATAATTAGGTTTGAATATCATAGGATTAAAAACGATTCATTTGGGGATATTATAGTTAAAAATAATCAAATTCGGACATCATTATACTAAAAATATTACATGTAGGGCATTCTAATCATTGAATAATCAATTTTGGAGATCATGGGACTAACACAATTCAATTTGGGGGAACATGGGATTAAAAAATATTTTTTAAAACATTTGGGAAGATTGTAACAGAAGTAAAAAACATTTAATAATCACTTACCGTGTTAAAACAAAATTAAAAACATTTAAAAATCACTTACCGTATGAAAACAACAATAAAACCATTTTAAAATTACTTACCGCATTAAAACAAAAATTAAAAACCATTGAACAATCACTTACCGCGTGAAAACACAAAGTAAAACTAGTTAAAACAACTTACCGCGTGAATAACAACATTGAAAACCATATAAAAATCACTTACCGCGTGAACATAAGGGGTAAAACCATTTTAAATTACTTACCGCGGGAAAGTAAAGAATAAAACCGTTTTAAATTCACTTCCCGCGGGAACATAAAAATAAAATAGACTAAAAAAATCACTTTCCGGGTTAAGACAAGAAAGGAAGAACATTTGGGACATTTCAACAATTATAAGAATTCATTCGGACATCTTCATATTAAAAATATTTTATTTCGGACAACATAACCATAAAAAAGATTAATTTTGGGCCAGCAGGGGATTACAAAACAATTCTTTAACATCAGTTTTTTATTTGGGGCATCATAGGGGTCAATATAATTCATTTTGGAAGCCATGGGGTTAAAAAATTAAAAAATAATAAATAAATTCATTAAAGACATCAATACATTAATAACAATTTCATTTAAAACTTAAATAAGGATTGAATTACAATGCCACTAACTTAAAAGAGCTCATATATAAATTTATTATGTTTTTTCTAACTCAAAAGGCCACTTATTTCCAGGCAAATTCGAACAGCCAATCAGAGCACAGGAGCTGTGGATATATAAGAGGCGGAGAAACAGAGGGAGCTCATTCTCTCTCTGACCACAGAAGGATACAGATGTATACCAGCTATCTTAAAGCCAGCAGTAGAGTTTTTCAGTGTGTCCATTGCCTGAAGAAGACTTAGATAAGTCGAAACGTCGCTTTATTTTTTTATTTTAGTTTTATTTACAGGACACACCTTCCTTATTTCATTGCTATACGATTATAAATAAATAAATACATTAATAAATACATAAATACATTAATAAATAAATAAATATATAAATAGATACATTAATAAATAAATAAATAAATATTATTTTTGCTTTTTACTTTTATTTACATTTGGATAAATAAATATATACATATATACAGACACTTGCCTCCCATGGATATGGGGGGGCTTTGAGGATGGGTGGACGGTGGTCCGACGTGGCCGAGGCCAACGGCCCCGTCCTTCCTACCAGGACCAACACAGGGGTTGGACAGCGAGAGCACCCCCTGCTCCCTACCGGGGGCGGGATCAGTTCCCCTATCCTAGCCGGCCAGCGCCTCCACCCTTTAGGTCCCGGTACTATGGTCCACAATCCAGATCTTTTGCGGACGTGGTCAACCAAAACAACCCTAGACCCGCCCGCAGATTTGTTCCTCCCCGCACAGAGGGGGCGGAACAGGTCATGAGACAGCCGGCAGACGCACAATTCAGGCGCCTGACCCGCAAACTGCATTCCCTCATTAAAATGGTGCACCATCTCCAGAACGTGGCTCCAAAGGCGGGAAAAGCACCGCCTAAGAGCATCTCAAGGATGATGGAGGTCCTTTCGACAATGATCAGACCTGCATCTCCGACTCAGAAGACCCAGAGTCTGATTAGGGGGAATGCGGAGAATTGGGGTTACACCACCCAACTGATTTTGAAGGAGCACTATGAGGAGAACCTGGAGGCACTGTTGGAGGAGATCTCCGAGATTCTGGGGGAGAATTGGAAGGAGCCCTTCAAAGTCGCGACTAGGTGGGCGAAGAGAAACCTGCCTCATGTGACCCAAGAGGTCATTGATTATGCAGAAGCCCTGATCACGGCCAGAGGGGATGGAAATAACCAGCCTCTGGTTCAGCCCACCAGACAGACTCAGGGGCCACATCAAAAAACTGTGGCACCCTCGAGTACTGGGGGAACTAGCCAGAGAACGCGGCAGACTTTACAACCAATAGTAGTCGAGCCCCCTCGTAGGCAGGAGCTACAGCCTCCACCACCAGCGCCCCCCCAGGACCAGGTCCTGCAGCCTCCACCAACTGAGCCATTAGAACAGAGACAGGGTAGGAGTAGGACACGAAAGGGGTGGTTTTTACAGAAGACTTGCTTTTGGACATGGTGGGAGAGGAACAGGGCAGCTCTGAGGAGCCTGAACAAGCTCCTAATAGGTCTATCTTTGACGATATTGCGGATCTTTTTGGGCATTCACCCATTAGGGCTGATGGAGAAGCCGGGCTGGGGCTTCAGAGGCCTCTGGACAGTTCTGGGGAGGGACCCCCAGGGATCCAACAGAGGATGGTTGAAGTTCAGGTCCATCGAGAAGACGATGACCAGACAGATGCAGGTCTGGAATCAGAGGAAGAAGAGACTTCCACACCGATTCGACAGAGGGTTAAACGTCACATCAATTCCGACAGGAAAATGATCGATTGGGGGCTCTCTGTAACAAAAAAATGTCTCATAATAGGGGACTCGAATTTATCGAGGATCCCCCCTTATGATGTTCCAGACCTCCAAATTGACAGCTACCCTGGGGCCAATTTTAGGCATGCTGAGGCCTTAATGAAAAAAGCAACCAGTCAGGTCTCAGTGGAAAAGGTAATCCTGTCATTTGGGCTGAATCACAGAAATCAGAAGGCCAGGGAAACATCTATCAGGCAGCTGCAGTCGGCAGTCAGGGCCACCAAAAAGAAATTCCCCTTTGCC
>NC_081531.1:250000-255000 GCF_030273125.1 Centropristis striata | reverse complement strand
TGTTTGCATAATTAAATATTCAGTCGTTATCAGAAGTCAGACATCAAGGAACCAGCAGACTTAGATCAGTTTCTCTGGAACACAAACAGTAAACGTGGACGCCACGGCAGCAGAAGTTGGTCTGATGTTCGATGTTTTCAACGTTAGATGTGTTTTGGCTTTTTTACCCAGCAGCCCCTGCAGCACAATCATAGAGGTCCAATCTCATATCTTCTTCCATTCTGTCTTTTTTTTTAATGAAAGTTTGCGTTGAAGACAGTTCTTCTGTAGTTTGGATGGTGAATTGGATGGAAGGGGGACGGAGGAGAGCCAGGGACAGGCAGGGTCGGCAACAGGGAGTCAGTCCAGAGAGTCTGGCATGGATGAGTGAGTCTCAGCCAGTCCACCTCCAGCTGTACGGGAACATGAAGAATATTAATACAGACCAGCTGACCTGCTTCCACAGGCCGGGACCCACATAGTCCCAGATCCAGACCACAGGGTCCCAGAGACCACATAGTCCCAGATCCAGACCACAGGGTCCCAGAGACCACAGGGTCCCAGAGACCACATAGTCCCAGATCCAGACCACAGGGTCCCAGAGACCACAGGGTCCCAGAGCTAGACCACATGGTCCCAGAGACCACAGGGTCCCAGAGACCACAGGGTCCCAGAGGAAGACCACATGGTCCCAGAGACCACAGGGTCCCAGAGGAAGACCACAGGGTCCCAGAGACCACAGGGTCCCAGAGACCACATAGTCCCAGATCCAGACCACAGGGTCCCAGAGACCACAGGGTCCCAGAGACCACATGGTCCCAGAGACCACATGGTCCCAGAGACCACAGGGTCCCAGAGACCACAGGGTCCCAGAGACCACATGGTTCCAGAAACCACACGGTCCCAGAGACCACAGGGTCCCAGAGCAAGTCCACATGGTCCCAGAGACCACATGGTCCCAGAGCAAGACCACAGGGTCCCAGAGACCACATGGTCCCAGAGACCACAGGGTCCCGGAGCAAGACCACATGGTCCCAGAGACCACATGGTTCCAGAAACCACACGGTCCCAGAGACCACAGGGTCCCAGAGCAAGTCCACATGGTCCCAGAGACCACATGGTCCCAGAGCAAGACCACAGGGTCCCAGAGACCACATGGTCCCAGAGACCACAGGGTCCCGGAGCAAGACCACATGGTCCCAGAGACCACATGGTTCCAGAAACCACACGGTCCCAGAGACCACAGGGTCCCAGAGACCACAGGGTCCCAGAGACCACAGGGTCCCAGAGTGTTGGCGGTCTTCTCTCTGATCTCAAAGCATCAGAGAGTTTCATGATGTTAAAAATAAACTGAGCCGCTCTGACTGTCTGAGGACTTCCTGATGGAAGAGTTCTCTCTTATTATTATTATTGTTATTATTATTATTATTGTTATTGTTATTGTTATTGTTATTATTGTTGTTATTATTATTATTATTGTTATTGTTATTGTTATTATTATGGATGGTTGATGTTGCAGAGTGCAGCTAATGGACTCAGCAGACACAACAATCAATCAGTGAACTCGTGTTTTATGTCTCTTGTCTCTGTCTCTCTTCTCCTTCTTCTTCTTCTTCTTCTCCTTCTTCTTCTTCTTCTTCTTCTTCTTCTCCTTCTTCTTCTTCTTCTTCTTCTCCTTCTTCTCCTTCGTGACTGTCAGACTCACTATGCGTCTTTGTTCTGTGGATTCTGCTGTTAGAGCTGCGATGGAAGAGATTATTCCTGGAGATAATTGAGTGAAAGATATAAAGAGCAGATAGAGATAGAACAGCTGCTGTGTGTTTCAGATGGTTTTACAGGGAATTACTGAGGTGGTACGTTGTTTTTGTTCCAGCCGTGAACAGTTTAGAGTTGAACTGGAGGGTTACATAAACGTCTAAAGTAACTTTTCATCATCAGGTCAAAACTTTCATCCGTCCAGTATTTAAATTTATGATGGATTATCCCTGTTCATGCAACTCAAGTGAGAAAATCACAAACCATCATTTAAACAGCATCAGTTCAGACTGTTTCACCATCAGCACCATGTTGAGTTATTTCAGCATCATTTAGATCCGATTATTCACATTAAACCACTTTTTTTGGCTTCAATTAATGAATAAAACCCCATAAAATTGGCCAAATAACATGAAATTATCTCATAATTAAACCTCAAATGATCTAAATTATTCATTTAACTTTTTGTTTTGTGTTTCAGCCTCTTTAAAATTCCTGAAAATGTTCAAAAATCCATAAAAAAAACTCCCCAATAAATTCTATCCATTGATTTATAGCCCTGCTGCACCAGACTCCATTGAGAAAACCATCGTTTTAACAGCAGAGTTGTTGTTGTTCAGACGTGACAAAGCATCAGTTCAGACTGTTTCACCAGCAGCATCATGTGGAGTTATTTCAACATCCTCTTGTTCACATGAACTCACAGATAAATGTGTTTATTTAGGGTTTGTACCACTGTAATAGCAGTGAGACAGTGAGACAGTGTTTGGTTTCCAGACTCCAGAGCAGCGCTGCATCTCCTGTCAGCAGCGTTAATAAAAGCAGATCTGATCAACACATGGTGAGACGAGAACAGAGTGAATACTGATGAAGGCTGATCACTCATCACACACACAATAATGCAACTCTGCAAATAAAATCTTTCTGCTCTCATAAAAATCTCTCATAAAACATGCAACATGGTCATAAATTCACCCTCATTTAAAGGGAACGATGCCAGTTTTGTGGGAAATGATGTCCTGGTCCTGCTGGGTCTGCACACACTGGTCCTCATTCATCAAACCAGCGGCGAAACCAGATCAGATCTGAGGTATATTTGTCTTACGACAGGGTTCACGAGTGATTCATCAAACCATCTGATCTCTCCAATCACAGTGTGAGAATGATCAGCTGGTGATAAATGTGTCATTTAAATACCACGCCCTAATATATATAATATTTATATAATATATACCCCATTCAGATGGCTCGCCTTCAGAGTTAACGTTGGCTATTATGACCAAAAAGGACAGAAAATGATAAAAAACAAAGACAAAAAAATTACCAAAAAAGAGATACACTTATTAAAAAAGACACAAAATTTCCCCAAAAGACATAAAATTACAATAAAAGACAAAAAAATGACCAGAAAAGACACAAAATTATCAAAACACACAAAATTACCCCAAAATACACAAAATTACTAAAAAATACTTCACACTGACGCAAACCTGCGACCACGAGCTGAGAGCAGACTGAGATCTGGTCCTCACGTCCAGACTGATAAACAGCTTGTAGAAATGATCGTACGGACACTTAACGCTCACTTTCTGGCGTACGCTCGTATGATAAATGAGAGCCATTAAGACCCAAAAAAAACAGAAAATGATAAAAACAAAGACAGAAAATGACCAAAAAAGAGATACAATTATCAAAAACAACACACAATTACTAAATAAGACATAAAATGACCAAAAAAAAATCACCCCAAAATACACAAAATATGTCCAGATTGATAAACACCGAGCCTTGAAGAAATGATCGTACGGCCACTTAACGCTCACTTTCTGTCATACGCTCGTTAGCAACACACAATTAATAAAACAGACATAAAATTACCCCCAAAAGACAAAAAATGATCAAAAATAAACAAAATATGTCCAGACTGATAAACAGTGAGCCTTGTAGAAATGATCGTACGGCCACTTTACGCTCACTTTATATAATATTATAATGTAATAATAATAATAATATTTATAATAACTCAGATTCTCTGTCTACCAATAGAAACACTGTGCAGCTCACAGCTTCCTGCTGCTCTTTGATCTGATCTCCTGCAGAGGAAACATGCCGTGTTGATGAAGGAGACAGTGACGGACGGTCGATATCCTCACTGATACCTCCCCCGGGTCTCCTCCTCTCTCCTCCTCTCCCTCTAATCTCTCCCTCGACTCCCATCTCCTCCTTTCTTCTCCTCCCTCCACGTCTCGTCTTCGCCCTCCTGTCTCAAATAATCCTTTCCTCTTTTCTTGCCAGAAGGTTGAAGCGTGTGCATCATCTGTGACCTTACAGCGTCTCTTTGGAGAGAATCAAAGGACGAGAAAAAATAAGTCTTTGAAACATTTCAGACCCTTTTTTGGAGACTTCCGAACCATTTTCTTTTTTAAAAATCTCCAAAAATACATCAAGAAACTCAGTCCCCTGGTATGTTTCCCTGCTTCTAGTTCTACAGTCAAAAGTTAGAAGCATCTCTTGAAGTGTGTGCAGCAGAAGTTGGTCCGATGTTTGATGTTTTAAACGTTCGATGTGTTTTAGTTTTGGATTTATTACCCAGCAGCCCCTGCAGCACAATCATAGAGGTCCACCATAGAGGAACAATCTGAGATCTTCTTCCATTCTGTTTCTTTCTGAAAGTTTGCATTCAAGAAAGTTCTTCTGTTGTTTTAATGGTAAATTGGACAGAAGGCTGTGGTGTTTACCGGGGAGTCAGAGACAGGCAGGGTCGGCAACAGGAAACCAGTCCTGGGTTCTTTATTCTGGTTCTGTTGGTCATCAGCCTCGGTCACACTGAAACTGGAAGAACTCAGTCAAGAATGTCCAAATAAATGTGGCCAAGTAGCTCAGCCTGTCTACCTCCAGCTGTACGGGACATAAATAACAATACAGATCAGTGTGTGTGTGTGTGTGTGTGTGTGTGTGTGTGTGTGTGTGTGTGTGTGTGTAGGGGTGGGTACCTTTCACATTTGAACCGATACGGTACCGATACCCGATACCTGAGAATCGGTACCGGTACTCAACGGTACCAATTTTCGGTACTTTTGCGTTTGTTTATGTGGTAATAAATGTTAATTTGTTTAATAATAAAATCTATTTTTTTCAATTCAACATATTTATTTCTCAAAATATAAACTTTAAAAAATATATCAAAACAATATAAAATCCAGGATGAGCAGTGCTTTATTGTTGAGTGAACGTGCATTTTGTAACATGAAGGTTGGAGCGTTATC
>NC_081531.1:240000-245000 GCF_030273125.1 Centropristis striata | reverse complement strand
ATGCAAACAGTTTCTCCACATATTGAAGTATTGTCATGTTTCCAGCCTCTCCTGTCCTCTCCTCTCTGCTCTGTGTAAGCAGCCTGTCCTGTCCTCTCCTCTCTGCTCTGTGTAAACAGCCTCTCCTGTCCTCTCCTCTCTGCTCTGTGTAAACAGCCTCTCCTGTCCTCTCCCCTCTGCTCTGTGTAAACAGTCTGTCCTGTCCTCTCCTCTCAGCTCTGTGTAAACAGCCTCTCCTGTCCTCTCCTCTCTGCTCTGTGTAAACAGCCTCTCCTGTCCTCTCCCCTCTGCTCTGTGTAAACAGTCTGTCCTGTCCTCTCCTCTCAGCTCTGTGTAAACAGCCTCTCCTGTCCTCTCCCCTCTGCTCTGTGTAAGCAGCCTGTCCTCTCCCCTCTGTTCTGTGTAAGCAGCCTCTCCTGTCCTCTCCCCTCTGCTCTGTGTAAGCAGCCTCTCCTGTCCTCTCCCCTCTGCTCTGTGTAAGCAGCCTGTCCTCTCCCCTCTGCTCTGTGTAAGCAGCCTCTCCTGTCCTCTCCCCTCTGCTCTGTGTAAACAGCCTCTCCTGTCCTCTCTCCTCTGCTCTGTGTAAGCAGTCTGTCCTCTCCTCTCTGCTCTGTGTAAGCAGCCTGTCCTCTCCCCTCTGCTCTGTGTAAACAGCCTCTCCTGTCCTCTCCCCTCTGCTCTGTGTAAGCAGCCTGTCCTCTCCCCTCTGCTCTGTGTAAACAGCCTCTCCTGTCCTCTCCCCTCTGCTCTGTGTAAGCAGCCTGTCCTCTCCCCTCTGCTCTGTGTAAACAGCCTCTCCTGTCCTCTCCCCTCTGCTCTGTGTAAACAGCCTCTCCTGTCCTCTCCCCTCTGCTCTGTGTAAGCAGCCTGTCCTCTCCCCTCTGCTCTGTGTAAGCAGCCTGTGCGGGCTGTGGGCAGCAGATCCTCCATGGTGCGTCCCTGTTGGCTCTGGGGTCTCAGTGGCACGTCAGCTGCTTCAAGTGTCGGACCTGCAGCTGCACGCTGACCGGAGAATACATCAGCAAGTCAGTCACCCACACCGCCCTCGCTCTCTCGCTCTCTCTCTCACTCTATCGCTCTCTCTCTCTCTATCGCTCTCTCTCATTCTCTCTCTATCGCTCTCACTCTCACTCTATCGCTCTCTCGCTCTCTTGTGGCGGTCTCGCTCTCTCTTACTCTCTCTCTCTCCTTCCCTCTCTCACGCTCCCTCGCTATCCTTAGCTTTCGCTCGCTTTCTAGCTCTCTTTGCTCGCTCTCACTCCCTCTCCCTCTCTCGCTCTCTCCTTCTCTCTCGCTCTCTCACTCTCTCCTTCTCTCCTTCTCTCGCGCTCCCTACCTCTCTTTGTTTGCTCTCTTTCTCTCTTTCTCTCACTCTCTTTGCTCTCTCTCCCTTCCTCGCTCTCCCTCTCTCTCTCTCCCTCCCTCCCTCGTGTTCCCTCTCTATTACTCTCTCGCGCACTCTCTCTCTCTCTCTCCCTCGCTCTCTCTCTGCTCTCTCTCTCTCCCTCGCTCTCTCTCTGCTCGCTCTCTCTCTCTCTATCCCTCTCTCTCTCTCTCTCTCTCTCTCTCTCCCTCACTCTCTCTCTCTCTCTCACTCTCTTTGCTCTCTCTCTCTATGCATAGTATTTTTACTATATTTAGAATATAATAAGTGTTTTATGTTGCTGTTAGAAAAGATAAACAGACGTGTTCTAACCTGTCAGACTCTATTGACAAAAACAGCGATTTAAGGTTTTTTATCTTTATTCAGTCAGTGTCTGATCAGCTGGACAGATTTATTTAAATGTGTCTTTGAGAGTCACAATGAACAGCTGTTTGTTTTGTTTTAGTTCTCTTGCTGATTCAATAAAAGTATAAAGTATGAAGTGTTTCTGTGTGTCAGAGACGGAGCTCCGTACTGTGAGAGAGACTACCACACACAGTTTGGGATCAGGTGTGACACCTGCAGCAGGTACATCAGCGGCAGAGTGCTGGAGGTGAGTGAGTGTGTGTGTGTGTGTGTGTGTGTGTGTGTGTGTGTGAGTGTGTGTGTGTGTGTGTGTGTGTGTGTGTGTGAGTGTGTGTGTGTGTGTGTGTGTGTGTGTGTGTGTGTGAGTGTGAGTGTGTGTGTGAGTGTGAGTGTGTGTGTGTGTGTGAGTGTGTGTGTGTGGTCAGATTGATGGTGTTGTATATTAGAGTCATGATCAGCTGACTGAGTCCATCCTGCTGCCGCCCAATGAGATCACAGCGTGTGTGTAAATATATACACATATATACAGGAATACACAAACATATACATCGTATGTGTAAAGTGTAAAATGACAAATTTGAAAAATGACCAAAAAAGTCACAAAATGACCAAAACACACGTAAAATGACCCAAAAAGTCACATCATGGCAAAAATGTAAAAAACTGCCGGGACGTCAGCAGCTGATGGACGGTGGAGAGGTGGAGAGGTGGAGAGGTGGAGAGGTGGAGAGGTGGAGAGGTGGAGAGGTGGAGAGGTCCTGGCAGCTCTCTCCATGGAGGACGGAGGAGATCTCTATCTATTCAGAACCATGATAACAGGTCTACTGCTGACTGGATCAGGCTTTGCTCTGGTTTATGGAGATACACAGTAAACAGTGACAGCTGTCTAAAGCTCCATCAGGCTGCTGAGATGATTGATTGATGATTGATGATTGATGATTGATGATTGATGATTGATTGATGATTGATGATTGATGATTGATTGAGCTGTCAGAACTCAGACTGTGGTACCAAACCGAACATTGGATGGAATCATGGAGCGACTGTTTTTATACGTTTAGGACGGGTTGATGGCACATTCTGTTGTACTAGTACTTGTTAATCTGTGATTCTGATTCTGATTCTGATTCTCCTCCTCCTCCTCCTCTCCTCCTCCTCCTCCTCCTCTCCTCCTCCTCCTTCTCCTCCTCCTTCTCCTCCTCCTCCTCCTTCTCCTTCTCCTCCTCCTCCTCCTCCTCCTTCTCCTCCTCTCCTCCTCCTCCTCCTCCTCCTCCTCCAGGCTGGAGGGAAGCACTACCACCCGAGCTGTGCGCGGTGTGTTCGCTGTCACATGATGTTCCTGGAGGGAGAGGAGATGTACCTGACAGGTGTGTGTGTGTGTGTGTGTGTGTGTGTGTGTGTGTTAAAACATTAAAAACATAAACTCATTATGAGAATGTTCACTGAGGTCACAAATCATTTTCTCATAGACTTCTATGCAATCAGACATCTCTCTGCAGCTGGTGAAGTTGCCCCCTGCTGGACACACACACACACACACACACACACACACACACGCCTCATTGACATTCAGCTGCTCACAGAGACACTAAAACTAGTAAAACATCTGCATGTTCTACCTGAAGAGAGAGAGAGATTGTGTGTGTGTGTGTGTGTGTGTGTGTCTCTGTGTGGTTGTTAGTGTGTGTGTGTGTGTGTGTGTGTGTGAGTGTGTGTGAGTGTGTGAGCTGCCCCAAGGTTACATTCATTCCCTTTGATGACTTCAGACATGCAGGAGGGCTGAGCAATCACCTCCTGAGACACACACACACACACACACACACACACACATTCCACTTCTTATTCCAGACATGCATCATGAGATTGATTGCACGTGTGTGTGTGTGTGTGTGTGTGTGTGTGTGTGTACCTGTGTGTGTGTGTGTGTGCTATCAGGGGTATTTTATGCCAGCACACTATACTTAAACGCCTAAAACGCGTCGCCTGTGCCAGCATAAAGTCTGATTAATAGGCGTGCTTACAGACACGCGTATTGCGAGTACACCAGATAACATGGGTGACGGGTGAAAACTGCCACGAGCGAACGTAGCGGGGCCTGTGTGTGTGTGTAACGCGTGTACGCCTATAACAGTTCAGCTGTTACACAGAGTCTCAGCTTCATATGGGATTGTTTATAAGAAAGCAGAACTTATAGATGAACTCCAAGCCCCCACAGAGCTGTCAGGATATTTCTATTAGCTGCAATTAGGTAGGTTTACCTGCCTGCAGACGCCGTAATCGCTGTCATCACTGAATATTAAGTAGCCATGCGGACCTATCTAATGAATATTCAGTAGCCATGTGGACAGCAGTCCGTTCACAATATGATTCCATCGGACCTTATATCTACACTGTTTAACCCAATTCGGCACTTATGCACAGTCCCATTATGTTTTACAGACATTCGTAGTTAACTAATGAGGTAAAACATTTTGTTTAAGCTGCATTTTGCTGACTTTCACTCCTAAAACAGGCTAATTAAGCCTCCGGTTTTGGCCGGAAAAACGTAAAGTTTATCTGGTACGTACGAGATAGTCTTTCTCTTCATCTATAAGTTGTGCTTTCTTATAAACAATCCCATATGAAGCTGAGACTCTGTGTAACAGCTTAACTGTTATAGGCGTACACGCGTTACACACACACACAGGCGTCCACTACGTTCGCTCGTGGCACTTTTCACCCGTCACCCATGTTATCTGGTGTACTCGCAATACGCGTGTCTGTACGCCTATGTAGAATTGTACTTAACAGTCACGCGGGTCTTCATGTCACGTATTTGAGGCGTAGTTCACCCGTCACGCAGCCGTCACGTAGGCGTATGTGCAACAACGCGCGTGCAGCGTCTGCGTGACGCCTGCGTGACGCCTGTCTGTCCATTGAAAGTGAATGGAATTTACACGCGCACGTTAGACGTTTGATGTCATCGCATAGGCGCTGTACACGCGTTTTAGTATAGTGTGCTGGCATAAAATGCCCCTCATAGTGTGTGTGTGTGTGTGTGTGTGTGTGTGTGTTTGTGTATGTGTGTGTGTATGTGTGTGTCTCTGTGTGGTTGTTAGTGTGTGTTTGTCAGAATCAGAAGCCTTTATTGTCATTGCACAGAGTAACAAGTACTAGTACGACGAAATTTGCCATCAACCCGTCCAAACATATAAAACACACACACACACACACAAAAGAGAGTCTCTCTGTAATGCTCACATGGAGATTGATCCAGTAACATCCTTGAGTC
>NC_081531.1:185000-235000 GCF_030273125.1 Centropristis striata | reverse complement strand
TTATTAACCCTTCCTCCCAACCTGTTCCTCCCCCCTCAGGTTATCGGCAGGTTGATCCTGAAGGAGGAGATGAAAGCTCAGAGGAGCAGCAGGTGTAGTTCCTCCTGCAGCAGCAAGGAGGCGCTCAACAACCAGGAATACAGCTCTCTCAACGGCTGTGAGTGAAACGACCAAAAAAGTCACAAAATGACCAAAAAACACGTAAAATGACCCCTAAAGTCACAAAATGACCAAAAAAAGTCACAAAACTATGAATGAAAAGTCACAAAATGATTTAGAAAAATTTGTAAAATGACAAAAAAGAGACACAACATTACTAAAACAAACTCATGAAAGACAATTTTTAACGTATTTTGTTTTTTTTTCATATTTTTTGGTCATTTTACATATTTTTTGGCATATTTAAGGTATTATTTTGTTTTTTCTTTTAGGTATTATTACGTATGTTTTTTGGCATTTTTAATCCGACAGGTTCCACATGATGTTGTTCCTCTAGACTTTCTCGACTTTGATGCAGATCAGATCACATTTTATGACCAATAAATGCAGAAAACCAGATTATAGTTGAAATGGTTCACATCCTGTAAATAATCTGCAGCTTCACTTCATTAGAACGGATGAAATAAACATCTGCAGCAGCTGGACGACTGAAATGTTTTCTGCAGAAACAGAAATTATGATGTGAGATTGTTGTTGGGATGTCTTTCCTCTCCTCCTCCTCTCTCCTCCTCTCTCCTCCTCTCTGCTCCTCCTCTCTCCTCAGCTCCCAGGTCTCTCTACAGTACAGACAGCGGTGAGTTCCCGTCTCTTTTGTTGGATGATTTTACTCTCTGGTTTGAAGTGAGTAGTAGAGCTCTAACAGAGAGACTCTGCTGCCCTCTGCTGCCTCCCGTTGCCCTCTGCTGCCCTCTGCTGCCTCCTGCTGCCTCCTGCTGCCTCCCGCTGCCCTCTGCTGCCCTCTGCTGCCCTCTGCTGCCTCCCGCTGCCCTCTGCTGCCCTCTGCTGCCCTCTGCTGCCTCCCGCTGCCCTCTGCTGCCCTCTGCTGCCCTCTGCTGCCCTCTGCTGCCTCCCGCTGCCTCCCGCTGCCCTCTGCTGCCTCCCGCTGCCTCCCGCTGCCCTCTGCTGCCTCCTGCTGCCCTCTGCTGCCCTCTGCTGCCTCCTGCTGCCTCCTGCTGCCCCCTGCTGCCTCCTGCTGCCCCCTGCTGCCCCCTGCTGCCCCCTGCTGCCTCCTGCTGCCCTCTGCTGCCCTCTGCTGCCCCCTGCTGCCCCCTGCTGCCCCCTGCTGCCTCCTGCTGCCCCCTGCTGCCCCCTGCTGCCCCCTGCTGCCTCCTGCTGCCCTCTGCTGCCCTCTGCTGCCCCCTGCTGCCCCCTGCTGCCTCCTGCTGCCTCCTGCTGCCCTCTGCTGCCCTCTGCTGCCCTCTGCTGCCCCCTGCTGCCCCCTGCTGCCCCCTGCTGCCTCCTGCTGCCCCCTGCTGCCCCCTGCTGCCTCCTGCTGCCTCCTGCTGCCCTCTGCTGCCCCCTGCTGCCCCCTGCTGCCCCCTGCTGCCTCCTGCTGCCTCCTGCTGCCCTCTGCTGCCCTCTGCTGCTTTTTATTTATAGTGTTATTCATTCTGGAGAGTTAAAACTCTTTGTGAGCATTAGAATGGCCTGTGAGAGGCACTCACACCTGGTCTGTTGGTCCTTATTTTACTTTGAAAACCAGTTTGTTGGTTCTTATTTTACTTTGAAAACCAGTTTGTTGGTTCTTATTTTATTTTTAAAACTAATTTGTTGGTTCTTTTAGAGTCTCCTCTTTACTGGCATGCCTACTTTATTTAATAGGATTACAGCTTTATTTTAAACATGTAGAATATCAACATTTTATTTTATAACGGAAATGTCCGTAACTGATGATCCTTTCAAGGACCGTCTGAAAGTTCAAACTGACGATAACGTCTGTTTTTACAGTTTCTGTTCAAGATAAACGGAGGATTTTTTTAAAAAGAAAACATGTTTCAGTCCCGCTGGCGGAAGCAGCGTTGATAAATGTATTTTTAATTTCTCCACAGTGTGATGTTCTCAGAAACGATGTGATAAACTAATCCACCAGCAGCTGTCAGTAACCTGCTGCTGGACATTGTGTGTGTTTTATATAATTTTTACACAGTTTCTGTGTTTTTGTTTGTCCCTGACAGACTCGTACGTGGCCAAGTCGTCGTCTCTGCCCGGCTACGGCAGGAACAACCTGAACAGGGTGAGAAACCTCATCCATCATTCTAACTCATGTCTCAGACAGGAATAATCTGAACTGAAGAGGTTGGATGGTAAATGATGCAGAGACGTAACCAACATGAGTCAGTGTGATGAATGATTTAATATCCTCTGTTTCTGATACAATAACTGATGTTTTCTCTTCATTATATTAATAAATAATGTTCTGTTGTTGTGCAGCCGGGAAACGCCGGAGCAGATTATTATCAGTACGACAGCAGTAACGACGTCAACTGGCAGATCAGAGGTCAGTCAGCCTCACCTCCTCAGACACACTGTTACTAGCTGCTACTAGCTGTTACTACCTGTTACTAGCTGTTACTAGCTGTTACTAGCTGTTACTACCTGTTACTAGCTGCTACTAGCTGCTACTAGCTGTTACTACCTGTTACTAGCTTCTACTAGCTGTTACTACCTGTTACTAGCTGTTACTAGCTGTTACTAGCTGTTACTACCTGTTACTACCTGTTACTACCTGTTACTAGCTGCTACTAGCTGCTACTAGCTGTTACTACCTGTTACTAGCTTCTACTAGCTGTTACTACCTGTTACTAGCTGTTACTAGCTGTTACTACCTGTTACTAGCTGCTACTAGCTGTTACTACCTGTTACTACCTGTTACTAGCTGCTACTAGCTGTTACTAGCTGTTACTACCTGTTACTAGCTGTTACTACCTGTTACTAGCTGTTACTAGCTGCTACTACCTGTTACTACCTGTTACTAGCTGCTACTAGCTGTTACTACCTGTTACTAACTGTTACTAGCTGTTACTAGCTGTTACTAGCTGCTACTAGCTGCTACTAGCTGTTACTACCTGTTACTAGCTGCTACTAGCTGTTACTACCTGTTACTACCTGTTACTAGCCGTTACTACCTGTTACTAGCTGTTACTAGCTGCTACTAGCTGTTACTAGCTGTTACTACCTGTTACTAGCTGTTACTAACTGTTACTTCCTGTTACTAGCTGTTACTAGCTGTTACTAGCTGCTACTAGCTGTTACTAGCTGTTACTAGCTGCTACTAGCTGTTACTAGCCGTTACTAGCTGCTACTAGCTGTTACTAGCTGTTACTAGCTGCTACTAGCTGTTACTACCTGTTACTAGCTGTTACTAGCTGCTACTAGCTGCTACTAGCTGTTACTAGCTGCTACTAGCCGTTACTACCTGTTACTAGCTGTTACTAGCTGCTACTACCTGTTACTAGCTGTTACTAGCTGTTACTACCTGTTACTAGCTGCTACTAGCTGTTACTAGCTGCTACTAGCTGTTACTAGCTGTTACTAGCTGCTACTAGCTGTTACTAGCTGCTACTAGCTGCTACTAGCTGTTACTAACTGTTACTAGCTGCTACTAGCTGCTACTAGCTGTTACTAGCTGCTACTAGCTGTTACTAGCTGCTACTAGCTGCTACTAGCTGTTACTAGCTGCTACTAGCTGCTACTAGCTGTTACTAGCTGTTACTAACTGTTACTAGCTGCTACTAGCTGTTACTAGCTGCTACTAGCTGTTACTAGCTGCTACTAGCTGCTACTAGCTGTTACTAGCTGTTACTAACTGTTACTAGCTGTTACTAACTGTTACTAGCTGCTACTAGCTGCTACTAGCTGTTACTAGCTGTTACTAGCTGTTACTAGCTGCTACTAACTGTTACTAGCTGCTACTAGCTGTTACTAGCTGCTACTAGCTGCTACTAGCTGTTACTAGCTGCTACTAGCTGTTACTAGCTGTTACTAACTGTTACTAGCTGTTACTAGCTGCTACTAGCTGCTACTAGCTGTTACTAGCTGTTACTAACTGTTACTAGCTGTTATTATTCACTGTGCTTTACTGTGATTATTTAGCGTTGTCTACTGTTATTCAGAGCTGGCAGCAGATGACTGATGTGTTTTTTCTTCTTCTCTTCTTCCAGAATACAAGGTGAGACTGATGCTGGTCTGGACCAAACTGACTGTCAGTGGGGGAGATGAGTCTTTGTGAAGCTGCATGACTCATTTTATTAAATGGAAACTGGGAGAAAATCACATTTCCACAATTTTTTTGATATTTCTCATTATTCTACCTCCTCCTCCAGTTAGCACCACATCAGAAAGTGGAGATCAGAAAGGAACTCAAACAAATTAAGGAGTTTTGGAGCAACTCCGTAGCAACTATTTATCATTTTCAGAGTATCAGAGTGATTGAAAAAAGGACAAACAACAATTATTTTTTAGAGTTAAAACACTTAAAATAGATTCAGACTTTGTCACACTTTTATTAAGAGTATTTTTGTCATATTTGTGAGTGACTGTAAAACAACTGGCATGAATTCTCAAATGTCAACACCTAAAACATGACAGGTTATTCTCAGCTCAATCTGAAATCTGCTACAAAAAAGGTTCCAAAAAGAAAACAATGATTTGTCCAAAGTCAGAAACAAGAAGCCTGTCAGTACAAACAGGTTTTGGTTAATCTCTTCCTCAGAGAAATATTTATATCTAATTACTCTCAAATAAACTCAGAGACATTCATTCAGTTTCTAATTAATTTCAGCCTGTTTTTGTTTTTAAGTGCTGCTGCTGCTGGCGGCCACTAGAGGACGACAAAGATTTATGAATTGTTTTTGTCGTGGTGCTTCAACATTCAAACTCAAGCTGCTTTATAAGGATTAGAATAAATAAATAAATATTATGATAATAAGCTTTAATTATTTAGCACTTCTGTTGTTGTTACTCAGTTCTTTACAAAGAAAATGAAACCAGACGGAGCGGAGGAGGAGTATGAGGAGTTAGAATCAAAACAACACGAAGAACACAAACTTCCTCAGTAAACAATAAATGTAATGCACAAACAATAATGACATCATAATGATGACATCATCAGGGAGAGTTTCTGTTTCAAAGGAAACCAGCGGAGCTTTTCACAGTAAAACCCACAGAGTAAACAATGCAACTATGGATATCTATAGTATCCATGTAGAAACAGTTATTGTTCTCTAGATATCGTATATTCTTACAAAAACTTTTTTACTTAGTAAAGATACGATAAAGTAATTAAGTTATATTTCTGGTTATATAAATATTATATATGTATATTTCATTGAAGTAATCATCATGTTTGATTATTTATTTTGTGCTAAACTTTTCATTGTTTCAAACTGTTAAAAACTGTTTGGAAACATTTTTATCTGCTTCTTATTGTGACAGTTTTTTCATTTTACAAGATACAAAAAATACAAAATATATAGTGGCAAAGTTTCTTTGTGCAACAAGTTGAATGTGTGTGTGTGTGTGTGTGTGTGTGTGTGTGTGTATCAGATCTACCCGTATGAAGCTCTGGTGGTGTCGGTCAGAGGACCTCAGCGTCTCCCGGCTGACGTGGATCGAGCTCGACTCGAGGTGAACCATACATACGTATATATACATATATGTGTGTATATATACACATATATATATATATATATATACATATACATAGAAATATATATACACATATATATACATAAACATACATATACATACATATACATATATATACACACATATATACACATATATATGTACATATATTTGTGTGTGTGTGTGTATGTATATATATTCATATGTATATATACACGTATGTATATATACATATATACATGTTTGTATATATATATATTCATGTATATATATATATATATATATATATATATATATATATATATATTCAAGTGTGTATATATATATATATATATATATATATACATATACATATAAATATATACATATATACATATACTCCTCACCAGGTCCAGCTCCACTCTTCCACATGTATAAAGTTGATAAAGTATAAATAAGTTCCTGATGAAGAATCTGATGCTCGGCTGTGTATCTTGAGTCTAGTTCTGTCTATTTCTGTCTCGTTCTGACTAGTTCTGACTATTTCTGTCTCGTTCTGACTAGTTCTGATTATTTCTGACTAGTTCTGTCTAGCTCTGTCTAGTTCTGACTAGTTCTGTCTAGTTCTGTCTAGTTCTCTCTAATTCTGTCTCATTCTGTCTCGTTCTGACTAGTTCTGTCTAGTTCTGTCTAGTTCTCTCTAGTTCTGTCTCGTTCTGACTAGTTCTGTCTAGTTCTGACTAGTTCTGTCTATTTCTGTCTCGTTCTGACTAGTTCTGACTAGTTCTGACTAGTTCTGACTAGTTCTGTCTAGTTCTGACTAGTTCTGTCTATTTCTGTCTCGTTCTGACTCGTTCTGTCTAGTTCTGACTAGTTCTGTCTAGTTCTCTCTAGTTCTGTCTCGTTCTGTCTCGTTCTGACTCGTTCTGTCTAGTTCTGACTAGTTCTGTCTAGTTCTCTCTAGTTCTGTCTCGTTCTGTCTCGTTCTGACTAGTTCTGTCTAGTTCTGACTAGTTCTGACTAGTTCTGTCTCGTTCGGTCTAGTTCTCTCTAGTTCTGTCTCGTTCTGTCTCGTTCTCTCTCGTTCTGTCTCGTTCTGTCTCGTTCTGACTCGTTCTGACTCGTTCTGTCTAGTTCTGACTAGTTCTCTCTAGTTCTGTCTAGTTCTGTCTAGTTCTGTCTCGTTCTGACTCGTTCTGACTAGTTCTGTCTCGTTCTGTCTCGTTCTCTCTCGTTCTGTCTCGTTCTGTCTAGTTCTGTCTAGTTCTGTCTAGTTCTGACTAGTTCTGTCTAGTTCTGTCTAGTTCTGACTAGTTCTGTCTCGTTCTGTCTCGTTCTCTCTAGTTCTGTCTCGTTCTGACTAGTTCTGTCTAGTTCTGTCTAGTTCTGTCTAGTTCTGTCTAGTTCCGACTAGTTCCGTCTCGTTCCGTCTCGTTCCGTCTCGTTCCGACTAGTTCTGTCTCGTTCTGTCTCGTTCTGACTAGTTCTGTCTAGTTCTGACTAGTTCTGTCTAGTTCTGACTAGTTCTGTCTAGTTCTGTCTAGTTCTGACTAGTTCTGTCTAGTTCTGACTAGTTCTGTCTAGTTCTGACTAGTTCTGTCTAGTTCTGTAAAGCTTCCTGAGGCTGTGATTCTCCTCTCTGACGTCTCCTCCTCCTCCGCCTGCAGCGTCACCTCTCACCGGACGACTTCCTCAGAGTCTTCGGCCTGAACATGTCTGCCTTCGACCGCCTCGCTCCGTGGAAGAAGAACGAGCTGAAGAAACGGGTCCGACTCTTCTGAAGCTGCTCCAGTCCCTGGAAGCCTCTCTCTCGCTGAGGACACATCAGAGCGTCCCTGTATCAAATCAAATCAAATCAAACTTTATTTATATAGCGCTTTTCATACATAAAAATGCAACACAAAGTGCTTTACAAAAAGTAAGAAAAAACAAACAATAAAAATGACAAAACCCACCCCTCCCTCCCCCACATACACATCTGTAGGTATACATACACAAACATGCACACACGCATTTAGTCATGCACGCACACAAACACACTCAGACTCACACACAGCACATATTGATTGACAGTGTAGAGACATGGCAAGGCTCCGAGGATCCAGATGAGGAAAAAGCAACCTGTGGGAGCCTCCACACTGAGAGGTGGCAGAGCCCACGGCCATAGAGGACGCCATCACAGAGACCACCAGGACCCGGGTAGACCACCAGGACCCGGGTAGACCACCACCAGGACCCGGGGAGACCGAGGCGGACTCCACACATGGTGCAGAGCCGCCCAGCCCCCCGGGCCCAGGGAGTCCCCAAGACCACATCCCCACGGGCAGACCCAACACACCCCCCAGTGAGGAGGCCCCCATGAGGAAACACTGGAGCTAAAGACTAAAAGACTAAAAGACAACAGGACAGAATAAAAACTAAAAGACTAAAAGACAACAGGATAAAAAACTAAAAGACTAAAAGACAATAGGACAAGATAAAAACTAAAAGACTAAAAGACAACAGGACAGGATAAAAACTAAAAGACTAAAAGACAAGATAAAAACTAAAAGACTAAAAGACTAAAAGACAACAGGATAGGGTAAAAACTAAAAGACTAAAAGACAACAGGATAGAAAATAAAAGATAAAAACTAAAATACAACGGGAATAAATAAATAGTAAAATAATCAGTTAAAAGCTAGACCAAACAGGTGGGTCTTGAGCCTCCTTTTAAAAACATCAACAGTCTCTGCGGTCCTGATGTCCTCTGGCAGGCTGTTCCAAAGGCGTGGGCCATAATGGCTGAATGATCCTCCCCGTGGGTTTTAGTTTTAACTCTTGGAATGATTAAAAGGCTGGTGCCAGAGGACCTCAGGACCCGCGAGGGTTGATATGATAAAAGCATATCAGATAGATAAGATGGCCCAAGACCGTTAAGACATTTAAAAACTAATAAAAGAACCTTAAAGTCGATCCTAAAACACACGGGGAGCCAATGCAGTGATTTTAAAACCGGTGTAATGTGCTCTCGCCCTCTGGTCCTCGTCAGCACGCGTGCGGCTGAGATGTGTAATAATTGTAGGTTGTGGATGCTGTTTTTGGGAAGACCAGAGAGCATTACCGTAGTCTAAACGACAAGAGATAAAAGCATTACAGTAGTCTAAACGACAAGAGATAAAAGCATTACAGTAGTCTAAACGACAAGAGATAAAAGCATTACAGTAGTCTAAACAACAAGAGATAAAAGCATTACAGTAGTCTAAACAACAAGAGATAAAAGCATTACAGTAGTCTAAACAACAAGAGATAAAAGCATCAGCACCTCCGTGCTGGCCTGGGAGAGAAACGGGCGGACTCTGGCTATGTTCTTAAGATGGTAAAAACTTATCTTTGTTGTATTTTTAATATGAGGAATAAAACTTAGCTCAGAGTCAAAAATGACGCCCAGGTTCTTTACACATTGTGAGGTTTTAAAATCTTGTAGTTTTGGTAAAAGTTTCTCTCTCTTGCCATCAGGACCGATGACTAAAACCTCTGTTTTGTCCTGGTTGAGCTGTAGGAAGTTCACTGCCATCCATGACTTGATATCTAAAATACAGTTTAAAAGGGAATCAATTGGCTCAGTGTCATCAGGAGACACGGCGATGTACAGTTGTGTGTCATCAGCGTAGCTGTGGAAGCTGATGCCGTGTCTCCTGATGACGTCCCCAAGGGGAAGCATATACAGATTAAAAAGAATTGGACCTAAAATTGACCCTTGGGGAACCCCACACTTGATTTCATGTGTTCTGGAGGAGCATGTATCCATACTTACAAAGAAACTTCGATCTGAGAGATAAGAACTGAACCAGTTAAAAACAGTACCAGAGAGGCCGACCAGGGTTCGGAGTCTGTTTAATAAAATGTGATGGTCTACGGTATCAAAGGCGGCGCTGAGATCCAGTAGAACCAAGACTGTTAGTTTCTGTGAATCTAAATAACACCTGAAGTCATTTAAAATCTTTAAAAGAGCTGTCTCGGTACTGTGGTTCATTCTAAAACCAGATTGATATTTCTCTAAAATGTTGTTTCTATTTAAAAAATAATTTAACTGGTTAAAAACCAGTTTTTCGAAAATTTTACTTAAAAATGGTAAGTTGGATACAGGCCGGTAGTTATTTAAAATGTTGGGGTCTAAATTACTCTTCTTCAGAAGGGGCTTCACCACTGCCGTTTTGTAGGCAGTGGGGAAGACACCCGTCTGAAGAGAGCAATTCACAACATTTAAAATCTGTTCCTCAAAGAAAGCATAAAATGATTTTAAGAGCGATGTGGGAATTGGATCTAAAAGGCAGGTTGTTGGGTTTACTTGGGAGAAAACTCGACCAAGTGTCCTTGCATCAACCAGGGCAAAACTCTCCAGTGTTTCCTCAGATAAGAGCGATGGTTCAGGTGTGTAAAAAGTTACATTCTGGGATAAAAGACTGGATCTGATACCATCGATCTTACTTCTGAAGTGGTCTGCAAAGTCCTCGCAGAGGGCCTCTGATGTAGCGGCCTGGTCCTCTCTCACCACGAGACGAGACCACCATCTCGTTTGGCTTCCAGACATTCATTTTGGACTCTGGTATTAATGCCATTAATTGTACAGTCAGTCAGGTTGTTGCTCTCTCTCACACACCAGCCTGGTCTCACAGGAATCTGTGAAATAGCCACGGATTCGCTTAACTCAAAATCCGTGGAATAGCCACGGAATCACTCAAATTTCCGTGAAACTGACACCGATTTGGCTACAATGCAAGTTAATGACATTTATATCCCGTGGCTATTCCAACATACAAAGTGATTATGTACATTCACTGAGTGAATATTTAGAAAATAAAACATATATTTCTTGCTAGAACTGTCCGCCATGTTTTTTGTTCTGACCGCCGGGACCTTGAAAGTCACGTGACTTGGAACAAACCAATAGGAACAAATATCCATGGAATAGCCACAGGATATGACTGTCATTAACTTGCATTGTAGCCAAATCCGTGTCAGTTTCACGGAAATTTTAGTGATTCTGTGGCTATTCCACGGATTCCTGTGAGACCAGGTTCCACACACACACGCACATCTGGAAAACATCAAATGAAAAGACAGTGCAGGTTAGCTTACTTATGACTAGCCATTTTGTAAACAAAAATAAAAGAAAAACACTGTCAACTTTTTACGGAAAAGTACGGGCTCAACCGTAAGAGAGCTATATGTTCAAAAACACAACTTAAAGTTAAACCAGCCCTTTGTAGTGAAAATAAAGTCATTGATATGGAAAATGACGGAGCTCATAGCTGCTGCACCGACCAGGGAGCCACGAGGGTCCGACTGCTGCTGCCCCGCGGGGTTCACCACCCTAAACCGCAGGGGTGCTGCGTTTAATGACTATGGGACAAACAAGCTTGCGTGTTGAGAGATGAGTTTTTATATGGCAAGTGGAATCAAATTTCTTATAAACTCCGTTACATCTCGTCTTCTGAGGACGTGTCGGCCGTCTAAACTCATGTGAAGTCAGCTGGACGGAAAATGGTGAAAATAAAAAACCCAGAGTGGAAGGAGAGGAATTGGAAGGAGAGGAAGTGGAAGGAGATGATGGAGAGTCTGAAATCAGCAGACGGAGCTGAAACCAACAGGAAGAAGAGGAGGAGCTTGGACCAGCAGGTGGCGCTGCAGACTGACGGCTGCTGGATCCAGTTTTACTCTCATAAACGGAGAATATTCTCTTTAATATTAGGCAAACATGTTGATTTATTTGACCTTTCACCCCAAAAATGTAGTTACTGCTCTCAGTTTTTGCTGTAAAAGGATTTAATAGTAATACACAAACAGAGTGCAGTAACTAAAATGTTGTTGTCTTCTTTCAGCTTTTATATTTAGTTTTCAGTGAATAAACGTTTTCAAATTGATTTTGTTATCAGTGAATTTAAAAGTTTTAACAACTCTTCAAAGATTTCTGTATTTTAGACTAAATATTATAAAGTTATGTTATATTTAGGGCCACGGGGCAATCGCACCGAGCACTGTTGTTTTACTGTGGATTTTTTCTTCTTCCTCTTCCGGACGCAATTTCGTCCCGCTATAAATTTTATATCAAAATGTGCGGTTTGATCGGGATCAGTATGCTATTACTTTTCTCTACGGAATATGAATTTTTTGCAACTTAAGCCGCATTGAAGTGAATGGGACAGCTGAAAAAAATGAGGGAAAAAGAACAATAATTGTAGATTTTTAAACGTCTACTTCTCCGGCATAATTTCACCTAGAAAATGTTAAGATTTGGAGGAAAAAACTGATATAAATGCTAATGAAAATGGATTCAATGTAAAGACTGCACATTTTGATGTATTCATATGGTTTGACAGAAAAACGTTGAAATGAAAGAAGCTGAAGTTAAACTGAGAAATGTTTTCTTCAATTACATTTTACTCAAAATTCAGAGAGACTGAACATTTTATTTTCATTTTCCAGCTTTAAAGGAACCAATCTGTGCTTGTATTGATTTAGTACTTTGGCTTAATTCATCTTTCAGTTTTTAGCTTAATCAAATTCTTTCCAAATTCTGTTCTCAAATGTACCACTTAAAAATATTTACAACTGATAAAACAAACTTTAGTTACTTTTTGAAATTTCCATACCCACTCCTTACACTGTCATAGATAACAAACCAAGCCTATAAAATGATCTTCTTGGCCGTGGAGAAAACAACAGTACAGATAATAGAAGGTGTGTCACAGTTCTGCACCACATCCTGCTGCTAATACTTTTCCGCTCCAACCGCCAGCCTCTCCCACCTTACCAGCCAAACTTTAACCAAATCTCAAAGTGGTAGAGGGTGTCAGCTAAGGGACATAAATACACTAGAAGAGTTCCTCAAAGTGTTCTTTCCACCGTCTGAGGACATCCCCAGGTCGGGTCAGAAGGTCTCCTCCCCCGCTGAACACAGCTTGGGCCAAGCCCTGCTTTCCCTTCCTGAGTCGCCTGACGGTTTTCCAGAACCTCTTTGAGGCCGACCGAAAGTCCTCCTCCATGGCCTCCCTGAATTCACCATGTTCAACATGTTCAACATGTGGGTGAACATGTTGAACATGTTCAACATGTTCAACATGTTCACCCACATGTCAAACATGGTGAACATGTGGGTGAACATGTTGAATGGTGAACATGTTCACCCACATGTCAAACATGGTGAACATGTGGGTGAACATGTTCACCATGTTGAACATGTTCACCCACATGTTGAACATGTTCAACATGTTCAACATGTTGAACATGTTGAACATGTTGAACATGTTGACCCACATGTCAAACATGGTGAACATGTTCAACATGTTCAACATGTTCACCCACATGTTGAACATGTTGAACATGTTCAACATGTTGAACATGTTCAACATGTTGACCCACATGTCAAACATGGTGAACATGTTGAACATGGTGAACATGTTCACCCACATGTCAAACATGGTGAACATGGTGAACATGTTGAACGTGTTGAACATGTTGAACATGGCCCATTCTGACTCCATGTCCCCAGCTCCACCCAGGATGCTGGAGAAATTCTTCCGGAGGTGTGAGTTGAAGACCCTGCAGACAGGGGCCTCCGCTAGACGTTCCCAGTTCACCCTCACTACACGTTTGGGTTGCCAGGTCTGTCCAGCAGCCTCCCCCACCACATGATCCAACTCACCACCAGGAGGTGATCAGCTGACAGCTCTGCTCCTCTCTTGGAATCTCCCAGAAGAATTATAGAGTCTCCAGGTGGTACCCCTTCCAGGACACCACCAGAGACTCCAAGAAGGCCGGGTACTCCGAACTGGTGATCGGTTCATAAGAACAGACAGAGACCTTCTCCTTGCAACTTGCATCCACAAGGAGGCGACCCTCTGGTTCCTCGGGGAGAACTCCAACACAGCGGTACTCAGCCGGGGGCTTGTGAGTACGCCAAGGTACTCCAGACCCGCCCGGCGCCTCTTTTTTTTTTTTTACACATGCCGGGCGAGGTACACTGATGTATATGTTCCCACTTCATAAGGGTCTTTGAATGTATAAATATGTGGATAAAAATAAAATTTGTCTTATTCACCAAAAATCAGTACACCTCCTTAAAGAATAAATACAAATAAATAAAACAATAATACGGCACTCTTTGCATATGACCTGTTCTTGTTTTGTGTGACTTGCCTTGAACCCAAAATGGCAATAAATGGAACTTTGGACAAAACTGTAAAATTGATATTTCACTCTGTACAAACTGATGAAACTTTCAGCTGTTTAAACTGGTTAATTTTTAAATAGTTCTGGAGTAATTTTCCCCCTTCACTCCACTTCACTTCTTGTTTTATGAATGGTTCCTCTGAGATCATTTGACAGCACATTTTTAGAAAGCATCTTTTAACAAGGTAGTTGTAAGTGCTTTCTATTATTTACCATCTAATGTAACATCTGATTAGACACAGAGTCATTAAGACCACATGTTTTTCAATAATTCACTGCTGTCGAAGTGACTCAGCTGTTTGTCTCCAAATCCGTTTCTGTGAAATCACGTGACTTCAGCTGTGTCCCTCCCCTTTCTGCTGAGATAAAACCTCTTTTCTGCTTTCTTCCTCCTCACCATCAGAGATCAACAACTCAGGTAAGGACACTTTCAAACAGGAATGATGAGATACTTTAAAATGTTAAGATTTGGAGAAAAAAAATTGATATAAATGCAAAAGAAAATGTATTTGATGTAAAGACTGCACATTTATTTGATGTATTCATACAGTATGATAGAAAAACATTTACATTTTGAGTAAAAATGTAATGAAGACAACATTTCTTAGTTTAACTTTAGCTTCTTTCATTTCGAGAGACTGAACATTTTTTCTCATTTTCAACATCATCTCCTTAAAGAATAAATACAAATAAATAAAACAATAATACGGCACTCTATGCATATGACCTGTTCTTGTTTTGTGTGACTTGCCTTGAACCCGAAATGCTTTCATACAATGGATGGCGATCTGATTCTTGGGACAAGCCCCTTGGCCTCGGCTGTGTTTTAACTCATGGATCAAACAGTAATTAATGTGTCAATCACTGGAAGCGTGAGACACGCGTCTCACTGAGATGTTTTTATGCACCGGGTCTCTTTTTGTCACGTTGAGTGATGTTTTTTTGCATATGTATATTTTTTTGCATATGTATATCTGTTAAAATCACACAAATATCCCGTTGTATATGTGTTTTGAACCAGATCTACGTTCACTGATCAACGCTGCCACTCTGCCTTTGTTCCTGTGTCACCACACGCAGATTCATCTCGCTCGCAACAGTGTACTGAGACTTAACTTAATCAATATATAAATTGTTGATTTTGATGTCCGAAAAGTATGTTTCTCCGCAAAAGTGCTTTTGTTCATATGATCAGCTGTGCATAATTTATTTTGACCACACATGCACACCAAGTGGTAGGCACGGGTCTGTGGAGGAATGGTGAATCTAAAAATAAACTAGACATCTGAAAAACGTTGAAATGAAAGTTAAACTGAGAAATGTTGTCTTAAATCACATTTTTACTCAAAAATTTAGAGAGACTGGATTTATTCTCATTTTCCAGCTTTAAAGGAACCAATCTGTGCTTGTATTGATTTAGTACTTTGGCTTAAATCATCTTTCAGTTTTTAGATTAATCAAATTCTGTTCTCAAATGTACCACTTAAAAAAATATTTACAACCAGTGATGCCGGTAACGCGTTACTCTAATATGACCACTTTTTTCAGTAACGAGTAATCTAACGCGTTACTATTTCCAAACCAGTAATCAGATTAAAGTTACTTATCCAAGTCACTGTGTGCGTTACTATTTTTTGTCATTTTCCTTAGTAAAACCATATATTTGCTTTCTTCTTGCGACTCGGGGAGCGACGTCGATCGGCGGTTTTGCAATCTATTTTGCGGGTAAAAATGGGTTTGGGTGGGTGGATAAATTTGGGCTGTTTTCGGATCAGTTCTGCGGGTTTTTGAAGCCGAAACACGGGCACTTCAGATCCTTTTTCTGAGACCCTCTGTTCAGCAGGCAGCAGTCTCACTCACACACACACTACAGCTCTGGCTGACGTCCCCCTAAACTCACAACACACACTCCCACTACCTTCAGGCTCCGTTAAGTCCATCAGTAAGGATGACTATATGGCGCTTTATATCCAACACAATCATGATCTAGTCTGTCCTTAGCCTACAAAATAAAGTTTGAGAAATGTCTGCATGGAGCACAGCTGCTTACAGGTGTGCAGCTGACAGGTGTGCAGCTTACAGGTGTGCAGCTTACAGGTGTGCAGCTGACAGGTGTGCAGCTTACAGTGACAGTTTCCTCATCGCTACCTGAGCCACCATCCGATCCTCCTCCTTCAGTTTTTGCCCGTACGCGCCCGGTATCTCATCTCTTTCTCTCTTGCGATTCACACAGCACAGCTGGACAAAGTGCTCTATAACTGCCGTTTATATGCAGCAGTCAATATGATCGCTATTGGCAGTCCGGGGTATAAATGTTCAGAGTTTGTTTCATTTTAATATATTACTATATATAAGTTGTAAGCTTCAGAAACCATCAAACACATATATTTAGGAAAAGTCGCCGACTGAGAGACATGTAGTTTTAATGTAAACAAAGTTATTTATAAAAGAAAAACCCAAACGGTCTGTGAGACTGTCTTGGCCGTTCTAGTTCACTGTGTACATGAGAAACAAGGCAAAACTATTTTGGGCGGTTTTTTGTGCATTCTCGCGGTTTTTGATGAGGTTTTGGCTGGAAAATCTCGCTGTCACCAGGCAACACTGCGACACGAACGTTAACAACCATGGAGGGGAGAGAGAGATACTGTTAAAAATACACTTCCAATAAAATGAGTATTGGCAATTTAAAACTGGTTGTCATTTTTATGTTGAGGCGGCGAGGGGTTGTTGTCGGCAGCTGCTGAATGTAACTAATAAAGTAACTTGTAATCTAACTTAGTTACTTTTAAAATCAAGTAATCAGTAAAGTAACTAAGTTACTTTTTAAAGGAGTAATCAGTAATCAGTAATCGGATTACTTTTTCAAGGTAACTGTGGTAACACTGTTTACAACTGATAAATATTAAAACAAACTTTAGTTACTTTTTGAAATTTCCATACCCACTCCTTACACTGTCATAGATAACAAACCAAGCCTAAAAAATGATCTTCTTGGCCGTGGAGAAAACAACAGTACAGATAATAGAAGGTGTGTCACAGTTCTGCACCACATCCTGCTGCTAACTCCTACAGCAAATACTTTTCCGCTCCAACTGCCAGCCTCTCCCACCTTACCAGCCAAACTTTAACAAGGGTGTCAGCTAACGGAACTAAATATACATGCCAGGTATGGTCTGTGGAGACTGTTCTCTGGTCTGAATGGCGGCGAGGCTCAGGGTGGGAGGTGGACAGGTCAAACTAACCAGGACTTTCACCATTTACATCATTTATTTCCTACTTAAACTGTCTTTTAGAGCCTCAACAGGAACTATTTGGCCCTAACCTTAGACAAGTGCTGACGGAGCACAAATTCAACCAAACCAAAGCTTTGTTTTACAACCTTGAACTGTACGTGTATGTTTAATGACGTGTGTGCTGTGTTTGGAACTATCGCTCATGGGTCATTATGGGTGGTGTTGACAAACAACCTATTGTGTCGTTTAGGTTAGAGATCGTGGAGGACAACTTTATTCTTATTTACAGAACAAGAAGAGGTCAAACTACTTAAACAGAAAATAAGGTAAATAATTTTAAAAAAGAGTAAATATTTACAAAACCAGTTGTTGTTAACATTGATTTCTGATAGTTAATAAGTAGGAGGAGGGTTATTGTGTGGCCATACATGTCTGCTGAGAAGCAAATCAGCAGACAGACAGACCAATGGGGGAATTTTATGTAGGTGTATGTGTGTGTAAGTGTGCGTGTACTTTATATTTATAAGTGCTTGTATATATGTGTGGATATTTCAGGGAGGAAAAAATAGATGTGTTGCAAAGTTCTGTCGAATTGGGATCAGGCATTTGTAGGTAAATTTTTGAATAAATGTAGACCAGGTTTTGTTGAATCGGGGTATGTTGTGATTAATTGATGGTAACATTTTTTCCATTAAGATTTGATCTATTAACAGATTCTTCCAGTGTGTGATGTTCAGTTTTTTCTTGTTTTCCAGTTCAGGAGGATTGTTTTCTTGGCTGTAAACAGTGTAGTTATGGTGTAATTATGTAATTGTGTCGATGACATGTCTCCTGAGAGGCAGAGTTGAGGGCATAGAGGGATGAGGGAGTCTAATATTTGTGATAGATGATCTGTGTCTAACTGGTGTCCAGTACCAGAAAGCATGCATGTAATTGTCTGTGGTGTGCTGTGTGCAATAGGTGCATTGATCTGATGCAGTGAAGCCCATTTTATGTAATCTCTCACCTGTGTAGTGTGTTCTGTGGTTAACCTTGAATTGAATAAGTTGTAAATTTGGTATTTTGCAGTGAGTGAAGTTATTTTCACATATTAGTGACCAGAAATCTGTATTAGAGTGATGGAGAGATCCTGTTCCCACTTAGAGGTTGGGAGAAAAACTGAAGTGTCAGTAGTGTTTAGAAATGTATATATCCTTGAGAGTAATTTAACAGAGCCGGAAATCTTTGAAAAGTAATTTATGATAATTGTTTGGTCTTGAGTGTTAAATGTGTTGTTGATTTTAGGAGTAATGGTAGACTTGATCTGAAAGTATTGGAGATATTGACTGTTACAAATGTTGAACTTTTGGATTAGTTGTTGAAAACTGATGATTTTGGAATCCTGTACAATATGGTGGAGATGTGTGATACCTTTTTGTTTCCATGACATGAAGTTTAATGGTTTCCTGTTTATTGTAAAATCTGGGTTGTTCCAAATTGGTGAACGAGTGGATGGTGCAACCATGGAGCCTTTGATAAGGAATATTTTCCACCAAGCTGTCAGAGCTGAGGCTGTGGAAATGTTCTGGAAACAGGTGTCATTTTTAATTGTTTGGCTGAAGAATGGGAGGTCTGAAAGGTTTATGTTCTTGCAAAGTGCCTGTTCGGTTTCCAACCAGTGTGAATCGTGATGTGAAGGGGTGAGCCATTGTTTTAGATATTTTAATTGACTTGACAGGTGATATAATTAGTTAGTTGGGTGCATCTAGTCCTCCTTGACACCTGGGGGTTTTGTAGTGTTGATGGTTTTATGCGAGGTGTTTTTTCCAATAGAATTGAGATATTGCTGTATTGAGGGAATTAAGCCAGGGTAAATTTGGAAGTGAAGGGATCATGGTGAAAAGGTAATTGATTTTTGGGAGGACTGACATTTTTATTGTTGAGATTCTTTCTGACAGTGAGATTGGTAGATTTGTTCAGCGATTGAGGTCATTGTGTATTGATTTGTAGCCTGGCTAACACCAGACTAATCTCAAATGAGGGCTAGTCTGGCAACGAGCAGTGTATTTCCCCGTAGAGGAGGTGTGGTTTACGATCCTCCAGAGCCGTTTATTGGACGCTTAGAATGTCTATCAAAGCGTCTGTAGGTAGCTCTTAGCCAATCAGATCAGTTATACCAGATGACGTAGTAGAGCAACAGAGATGGATGTTTGTTGTGTGTGTGTCTGTGAGAGAGTGTTGCTGCTGCTTTGCTTCTCCAGTTCTCGCTTTCTGACAGATTATTTATTTTCACGCTTTATTCCCCCTCATGTCATTCAGCCACACATCCACTGATTTTATGGGCAATAAACAAGCTGCTGGGGGCCTCTGGGGGCTCCGCTGTCCCCCGGCTCGGAGCCAGATCACCGGCTGGTATCAACTTTTGCTCTAAATAAGGCAATGAAGTTGTTGCACTGCTCCTCTGTAATGTTGGAGAGTGAGGGAGTTTGTGGATTGAAGAGATGATTTATAGTGGAGAAAAGTTGATTGAGTTGCCAGGTCTGTTATTGTTGATAAATGAATAGAACTGTGACTGAGCATCTCTGAGGGCCTTTGAGTCGGCCTCCTGGTGTTCAGGGTAGACTAGCCTGTCCACAGTGAGTCCTGAGACGGCGTTTAAAAACATGACCACCTGTCCACCCAGCTGCCACTGATCACCAGCCAACCCACTGTATAAACCCCTGCATCATAATCACTCATTGACAGATTGTTTGACGGTCTCATGCGAGACTTTCAGCACATACCTTCTGACTCTTCCTCGTTTCCCTGTTAACGCCTGAGCCTTCTGTCCCCAACCACTAATTCTGCCTCCGCTCCTCCTGGTTTCTGTCTTCCTGCATCGACCAGGTTGAGTGAGTTTACCTGTTTATACTTACAGGTTGCAGCGTCGGCTGCAACGCTCTGTTAACTGTTGTGTGTGTATGCTGTCAAACCCACCTCACTGTCCTCACCTGTTGGATGGTTGGGTTCACCTCACCTGGGTCCTCAGACCCACAGAGACTCTGATCTGTTCTGCTGAGTTGAACTGTGCTGCCACTTGCCTGTCAGCTGATTATCTCCTGCCGTATATAAACTGGTCTGTTGTCGGTTGAGCTGCAATTGGGTGCAAACTTTACCTGTAATAAGGTGGAGTTTACTGACTTGCTTTTCTTTCGTCCACAGAACATTGAAGGAGCTCCGCCCTCTTTCCTCTGTAAAACTGTTACCATGGCAACGTGAGTAACTAATGTATTCGATTTCGATTGTTTTATTCCAAACATTTGATGAAAAACTGCTGGATCAAATTAACTTCATAATTAAAGAATTTACAATATGAGATTATAATTAGACTGAAAAGTGAAAAGTGTTAGTTAAACACAATCATATAAACAGTTAAAATCAGGTACTTTAAGAAACAGAAAATGTTTTTACGAACAGTTTAAACAGACACCATTAGAAGTTTAAAGTGCTCGCCTGGTGAGTGAGCTTCTTCCGGGGTTATTGATTCATGGTACTAAATTCACTATGAATCAATTGGGACCTTACTTCGGGTTCTGGGAGCATCTGGTTGAGACAGGAATATATTGGAAACAATCGAATATCGGTTCAAATGTGAACAGTAACCCAGTAACAACCGTCATTACTACATTTCTACATTACTAGATTATTATTTTAGTATATAAGTATACTAGCTAAATAGTATTATGTATCACATTACAGAAAAAAGTAAATAGTCATAAAACAATGATGTAATGGACTATCCTCCTGAGATGTGAGATTTTATTTGGTAGCATTTAATTCATTAATCAGGGATTTATAGGACCTGATAACTATGAAAACTATGGATTGTCTTTTTACGAGAGTAGTTTAAAAAAAAGAAGATTTAAGAAAATTGGCCTATTTGACTTAATGCAAGTTTGTGCCAGTGTAACAGTATAAAACCTTGGGATTTGTTTTGTGCTTTGTATTGGGGGCCCTGGTATAAAGACACCAGACAGCTTTAATGAGATGATTGTAGTGATGGTTCTGCAGTTTTTGAGTTCATGTTTTTACTTTTCTACAGGGAAACCTCATCCAAACATGACCACATGTCCTGCAAAGATCTGATCCAGTCAGGATCTCCTGCTATCTTCCAGCTGAGACCAAAGAAAGAAACCATGGGAACTCTAAGAACAATGACTCTTGGTAAAAGAAATTCACACAAGATAAACAAAACCATCTTACTTGTGGGTGAAACAGGAACAGGAAAATCTAAACTGATCAACGCTCTGGTGAACTACGCCATGGGAGTGAAGTGGGAGGATGATGTCTGGTTTCAGATCGTAGAGGAGGAGGAGAGTCAATCAGAGAGTCAGACATCAGATGTGATGGTGTACCAGATCTTTGGTTTTGAAGGTGAAACTCTGCCCTACTCTCTGACCATCATCGATACTCCTGGATTTGGAGACACCACTGGCACCGAACAAGATGTGATCGTCAGTCAACGATTATTTGACCTGTTTTGCTCAAAAGCAGTTCATCAGATAAATGCGGTGGGTCTGGTGCTGAAAGCCAGTGAGAATCGACTGAGTGACCGACTGAGGTACATCTTTGAGTCTGTGGTGTCTCTGTTTGGAAAAGACATGGAGAAGAACATAGTCGCCCTGATCACACACTCAGATGGAAGAAAACCTACAAATGTTCTGAAAGCACTCAAGAATGCAAACTTTAAGTGTGCCAGAAATGATAAGAATCAGCCTGTCCACTTCCAGTTTAATAACTGCCAGGAGGAAGACAGGTCAGAGGAGCAAGAAGAACTTCAACATGCAGATAAAATATCAATGAAAGGCATGAGTCAGTTCACAGACTTCCTGGAAAAAACTCCACCTCAAAAGCTGGAAAAAACGGTGCACGTTCTGATTGAGCGAATCAGACTGGCAGCCTGCATCAACAACCTGCAAGAGAGGATCGAGTTCGTTGAACTGAAACAAGAAGCAGTCAATGATAATCAGGAGCGTCTGAATAGATATAAACAAGAGATGGAGGGCAATAAGGGATTTACTATAGAAGTAGAGGAGGTCTACAAAGTAAAAAGAGCAGTCAACAGAGAGAGGAGGTGGTGGTGGCTTTGGTTAAACTACGGAGGAGCAGTCTGCTGTACTGTCTGTGAGGAGAACTGCCACTATCCATGCACACTGACCTGGTATCCAGAATACTGTGAGGTCATTAAAGATGGCCGCTGCACTGTGTGCACTGGGAAGTGTCCTGAATCAGTTCATGTGAAAGAACAGCAATGCCTTACATGTGAGGGAGAGTGTCGTGATTCAACACATAAAACTTTCTGGATCTATACGACCGAGACAAGAACAGTTCAGAAGACCGAGCAACAAATGAAAGAGAAATATGAAAAGGGCAAAGCAGAAAGTGAGGAGTCAACAGACCTTTTGGAAAATCTGAAGAAGGAAATAGAAGAACTTCAGAAGGAAAAGGATGAGTGTCTGGAAGAGGCCTATCAGCATGTCCTCAGTCTGGAGAAGAACGCCCTGAATGCTAATTCACTGTCAACTCATGTCCACCTGGACTTCCTGATTGAGAAGATGAAGGAGAAAGGAGACAAAGAGAAGGTCCAGAAACTGGAAGAGATGAAAAAACAAATGGATGAAGATAAAGGATTCAAAGCAGCGGCGTGGTACGGGTTTGGCAAAACAGCAGCTAAAGCAGCATTTCAGAAAGTAAAACAGACTGATTGTGAGCAGACAGCTGTGTAGGACAGGAGGTCTACACTGGATAAATCTGTCTCATTCTGTATCTAAAGGCTGTGATGGTGATGTCATAGTGAGAACTATAAATGTTAGATGTGTAGTTCCTCTGTGGGATGTAATGATGTTTGTTCTGGTAGTTTAATGGATTTTAAGGATTTATTCTGGTGTTGACAGAAGTAAATAACATACAGAATATATACATATAAAGCATTTCAACATGTGAATCAGTTTGTCCAGAAGAGCTTGAAGTCAGAGAGAAATATTCTGCTGTGTTGAACCCAACAACAATCCAACTTTAATGCTGCGTTCACACTTGGAGCAGCAGCTTCAGGTCACCTTCAGTGGAAGCTCTGACATGAAGCTGAACGGTGACTCAGTGGAAAACACTCCAGTCATGAAATGTGATTAACTTTTATTCAACCATGTATATTATTATAAGATGGGATGTACTCTTATTTAACCACCATATATTACTATAAAATCAGATGTACTCTTATTTAACCACCATATATTACTATAAAATGGGATGTACTCTTATTTAATCAACGTATATAACTATCAAATGGGATGTACTCTTATTTAACCACCATGTATTACCATCAAATGGGATGTACTCTTATTTAATCACTGTATATTACTATCAAATGGGATGTACTCTTATTTAACCACCGTACATTACCATTAAATGTTACCTGCTTGTATTTGATGTAACCACAGTATATCACTATTAAACCCTGGTGTCTTCATGTGTTTGCATGCTTGTAGTGACTAGTTGAACTATGTTGATGACCTGTTCCAGGTGGGAGGCTTTGATTCATTTCTATTGTAGCTGAATGTACTGACAGTAGATCAGAGTCAGAGGGGAGCTGCTTCCAGTCCACCTCTTGCTGTTAACACACTGATGTCTGTCTGAAGGTGAATAATTACTAATAAACTCTGTGAAATCACTTCACTGGATCATCAGCATCTTTTTCTCTCTGTTCAAGTTTCTTCTCTGAACGTCTGTTTCTCTCTGTTGGTTTATTGTGAGCAGCAAGAAGAGAAACACTCATCTTTCATTAAAGTGGTCGCTGTACAACTGGAAAGTATATCAGTGATGAATCTGCTCACATTTATCACCAAATGTATAAAAATCATCATTTAGTGGTTTGAAAATGTCTCAACACGCCCTCTGCTGTTTAAAATCAGCATGAACCTGCAGAGCAATGCTCAGATTTACTGTTCACTTTATTTATTGTGCACAAGTTGATATGAACATAGAACATATAGAAACTATAGGAAACAAAACATAAAAATATCATGTGTTCACATTTAAACTGCCAGAGTTTAACTGCCAGCTGGCAGCCGGCTGGTCTCGCTCCATGTTCCTATTCTACTTCCCGCGGCGGTTTCTCTTTGTTTTCTTAATGAAAATCACATCTTTGTAATAAAACTGACGTGTGATTACATCTTTGGCAGCTTTGATGACAATAAGATGCTCCTGAGTACATTTTGATCCTGATACTTTAGTAGTTTAACTTAAGTTTTGAATGAAGGACTTTTACTTGTAGTGGAGTAATTTCACAGTGTGGTATTCATACTTTTACTGCAGTGAAGGATTGGAATACTTCTTCCACCATTAGATTCTAAGACGAATCCAACCAATTATTTTCTCGTATGTTTGATGGCGATAGATGCAATTGCCAATTAAACAAACATGGCCTTTGGTGTGTGGTCTAATCCCTTTGCTGGTCAATGAGTAGCCTAGTATTGTATTGCTTCAAATTGAAGTAATCACTAATTAGACAAGAATCAATTATAATTGAACAGATCAGAAAACCAGTCTTTAACTTCTTTCAACATGTTGTCTTTCCCTCCTTTCTGTTGGGTTTCATTAACATTTTACCAGCATCTTGCAGCTCAGAAGCATCTTATGACTCTTTCCACCAACGGGAGGATCTGAACTGGGAACATTCCAGTCCCAGACCAACTTCAGGAACCTGGAGGCCGCCTCAGTGCCTAAATGGATCCACACTGGGGAGATTCATGTCCAGTTGACCTCCTGTCCTTGTTCAGCTGAAACATCCCAAAGTACCTCCTGACCTCACACGGCCCCAGGTTGTTGGGTTATGTAAAGCTTTCTGGGCTGAATTTCTACAATGATTAACTAGTTGTCAGTGGATTTAACAACAATGTTATTTAAGGTTAAGATGAAATGGTATTGCGACAAAGCCAACATGAATACTCATCAGTTGTTGGAGAGTTAGTTAAATTACTTGGTGAGGAAATATGGACAAAAGAAGCCTGACACTCTATAGTCAAGTTTTCATTCAAATGTTAAATAAAAATCCAGAAAATCAGCAAAAGAAATTGTTTATGGACACAAGAAGTGAATGAAATAAGAAAAAACATGCCGACAACATGGAAAAATTGATGTTAATCCCATTTATTGAAATCAAGTAACATAACAGCCCTAACAAGTCTAAGCAAAAGAAATGTTAAATGCCATCAGCTATGGAAACCCTGAAAGGCAAGGTGAGAAAAAAACATTTTCAGGCATTGTTGACCAAGTTTATCTTGTACATACAAGAAAAACTTGCCAAAGGTCTTGGTCAGTTAGGCATGAGGAGTCATTATTTACTCCAAAAAATAAGCAAATGAAACATTTTACCAAATAAAATAAAGTTCTGGGCCCGTAAAAGAGGTCAACTAAACAGAACTTACTCACAGTAAACACAACTGACCTAACAAAGAACAAACAAAGTGAACCGATATAAAACAGTTGTACATTAATATTAGCTTCCCATTTTGTTCCCCTTTTTATTCCTGTAAAAAAGGGTCTGCTAAATGACTAAATGTAAATGTAGCTGCTAATTTGGCCCAAACAAGTCTATGTTAACCAGCTGTTTAATATTAGCTGTTAGTTTGGCCAGAACCAGTCTATGTTAACCAGTTGTACAATATCAATATTAGCTGCCAATTTGGCCCAAACAAGTCTATGTTAACCAGTTGTATGATATTAATATTAGCTGCTAATTTGGCCCAAACAAGTCTATGTTAACCAGTTGTATAATATTAATGTTAGCTGTTAATTTGGCCCAAACAAGTCTATGTTAACCAGTTGTATAATATTAATGTTAGCTGTTAATTTGGCCCAAACAAGTCTATGTTAACCAGTTGTATAATATTAATATTAGCTGTTAATTTGGCCAGAACAAGTCTATGTTAACCAGTTGTATAATATTAATATTAGCTGTTAATTTGGCCAGAACAAGTCTATGTTAAACAGATGTCCAACATTATAATTTGCTGCCAAGTTGTCCACCACCACCAGGTTTTGGTCAGTTAGGTACGAGGAGTCATTTACTCAAAAAATAAGCAGATTAAACATTTTACCAAAGAAAATAAAGTTCTGGGCCTGTAAAAGAGGTCAACTAAACAGAACTTAATAAACACAACTGACCTAACAAAGAAGAAACTAAGGGAACCTATATAGACTGGCTGATGAATCCAAACATTACCAATTAAACTATGAACAACAATCAGAACAAAATCCTTACTCAACAAATGTTGAGTTTATTTAAACATTAACAAAGAATGAAAATACTTCATATAATGTAAATCAAGAACCAACAAACATACCTAAACAATGAAAGAAGCTCCCCCAGACATGGTGAAGAGTGGTAGAGTCCAATATAAAACTTCTCCTGCTCCAGGTTTCAACCTTTGGCCAGCAGACAGCCAGGAACCAGTCTGGTGGGTGGAATCAGACACTGGTGAGCTCAAAAGAAAGAAAAGTTTAGGAACAGACTGTACAAAAGTTGCTTATTGTGCACGCTACAACAAGAGACCCTGTCACGGTCAAATAGATAATGTGTATATGAAACACAATCTATGTGTCCTGTAAATTATTAGTACTTAACTAAATGTTTGAAACAGAACCCATTCACGTACAGTCATGGAAAAAAAATGTCAGATCACCTTTTTCTTCAATTTCTTGTTAATTTTAATGCTTGGTACAACTACAGATACATGTGTTTGGACACATATAATAACAATAGCTGATAAGAGTTTAATTTAAGAGTTAATATCTAGACATTTTCCATGTTTTTATTGATCATGATTTTGGTTATTATCAAGAATGTTTCCATGACTATAGATGTAAAAATGACCAAAAAAGGACACAAAATTATCAAAATAGACACAAATTGACCAAAGGATCTGAGGTAAATGCTCCCCAGCAGAGCAGCGTTGGAGTTGGAGCTGATATCTAGACATTTAACATGGTTTTATTGATAATAACCAAAATCATTACCAAGAAAACCATGTTAAATGTCTAGATATCAGCTCTTACATTAAACTCGTATCAGCCATTTTTGTTGTCATTATATTTATCCAAACAAATGAACCTATAGTTGTACCAGGCATTAAAATGAAGAAATTGAAGAAAACAAGGTGGTCTAGTATTGTTTCCATGACTGTATAATGTGTGGAAGAAAGGATATGAATGGACTTAAGACAAACTGCATGAACAAAAGAAAATAAAGTGCGGATGCAAGAGTTTGCCACTTTTTAAGATGAACTGGAGCCAGGTCCCAGGGGCCAAGGCCTGGCCACCAGGTGAGCTCCCGTCCCGGTCTGGATCCAGGTGCCTTGACGTCCCTCTGGCAGGTTTCTCCAGCTGCCTTGGAACTGCATCTATGGGGTTTGAATCGCTCTTAGTCTGGCCCCTCCCCTGGGACCACACGGCCCCCAGGATCATCAGGGCTCACAAACCCCTCCACCACGTTAAGGTGGCGATTCATAGGAAGGGATAAAAATAAAAGTTAACATTAGCTGGTACCTTCTGCCATTAAAAGGCACTATACTAACCAAATATAGAAAGTTAATATTAGCTGGTACCTTCTGCCATTAAAAGGCACTATACTAACCAAATATACAAAGTTAATATTAGCTGGTACCTTCTGCCATTAAAAGGCACTATACTAACCAAAAATACAAAGTTAACATTAGCTGCTAAATTAGGCCATGACAATTCCATGTTAAGCAATTACACAATGCACATTTTAGCTGCTAACTTTGGCCATAACAGGGGCTATACAAACCAACCAACCATAGTTTTAATATTAGCTGCCGTTTGTCCACCACACACTTAGTTCAAATTGAACAATGTCAACACTATTCGTTGCTATATTTAGTCTTTAGACCTACTATGACATGCTGCATAGAAGAAGGCGAGGTCCTAGGATGGCTGTACCACACAGGAGCTCCAAGATTGTATCCAACAGGTCAGAGGACTTCATGACTCACCTTCTAGTTCCTCCCCTTTTAAAATTCAACATTTTGTCCACCACAGTAGTAACATTAAGTTAAAACAAGATATTGCAATTGCTGAACAGCAACAAACCTTGGAATAGTTTGAATAAGTGAATACCAATATTTAAGAAGTTTGAAATATTAATTATTGAAGAGCTGACACTACACTGCCGTGGTGGCTTGAAAAGGGCAAGAAAGTTGAAGTAAAAGTGCATGTTTGAGGAGAACTGATGATAAAATGTGGAGACAGAGGTCCAAATTAACAGAGCAATGCATCAACCACAAACAGAGATACTGATGCAAATATGGGCAGTTGTCTAAAACCTTGCATCATGGTTAAGAACTGGTGATAAAACACAATAGAAGTATATAGAGAGTTGAGCAACATCAATCAGAAATGGACAGATGTCCCAAAAACAGCTCATGAGCAACACAGCAATCACACATGGAGAGAAACTGATGTAAATGAAAGCAGCTGTCTAAAACCATGCATTATGGTTGAATAGAACTTGTGAAAACACAAAAACAAGATGTTGTATGTAGATAGTAGCATGTAGTGAGACGTAAGAGCAATGCATTAATCAGACAGATTTAAATATAGGCAGTTGTCTAAAATGCATTATAGTCGAGTAGAACTTATGACAAATAGTATGTGGAGAAAGAGTTCCCAAAAACAGCGTAAGCAATGCATCAATCAGCAACAGATTCTGAGGGAAATGTAGGCTGTTCAAAAGTGCTGAGTCATGGTTGAGAAATGGTAAAAAAAAAAAAAAAAACATAATAGCAGTATGTAGAGACAGATATCCCCAAAACAGCTCATCAGCAACACATACATCAGAAATGGAGAGAAACTAATGAAAGCAGTTGTCTAAAACCATGCATTATGGTTGAATAGAACTTGTGACAAAACACAATAGGAAGATGTCATATGTAGGAAGTAGCATGTAGAGACAGAGGTTCCAGAATAGCTTGAGAGCAATGCATCAATCAGAAACAGATACTGATGTAAATGTGGTATACAAGTGCTGAGTCACGATTGAGAACTGGCGATAAAAACACAATAGTAGTATGTGGAGACAGGTCCCCAAAACAGCTTGAGGGCAATGAATCAATCAGAAACAGATACTGATGGAAATGTCGGCAGTTGTCCAAAAGTGCTAAGCCATGGTTGAGAAAGCAGTAAAAAAAAATAACCCACAATAGCAGTATGTGGACACAGATGTCCCAAAAACAGCGTATGAGCAACACACCAATCACAAATGTGGAGAAACTGATGTAAATGAAAGCAGTTGCAAAATGTAGTTGAGTAGCACTGGTGAAAAACATGATAGTAGCATGAAGAGACAGATGAGCAACTGATGAAAATGTAGGCAGTTGTTCAAAAGTACTGAGTCATGGTTAAGGAATACTGGGGATATCACAATAGTATGTGGAGACAGAGGTCCCAAAAACAGCGTAAGCAGTGCATCAATCAGAAACAGATGGAAATATAGACATTTGTTGAAAACCTTGTGTCATGGTTGAATAGAACTTGTGACAAAACACAATAGCAGGATGTGGTATGTAGATAGTAGCATGTAGAGACAGATGTTCCCAGAATAGCTTGAGAACAGAGCATCAATCAGAGACAGATACTGATTTAAATGGTGACAGTGGTATAAAAGTGCTGAGTCATGGTTGAGAACTGGCGATAAAACACAATAGTAGTATGTGAAGACCGAGGTCCCCAAAGCAGATCAAGAGCAATGCATCAATCAGCAACAGATGCTGATAGAAATATAGCCATTTGTCGAAAAAACGTTGAGACAGAGGTCCCAAAAACAGCGTAAGCAATGCGTCAATCAGAAACAGATGGAAATATAGACATTTTCAAAAACCTTGTGTTGAGTAAAACTTGTGATAAAACACAATAGCAGTATGTTGAGACAGAGGTCCCCAAAACAGATTATGAGCAATACACCGAGAAATGTAGAGAAATGTAGAGAAATGTAGAGAAATGTAGAGCATGTGTATGAGTTAATATATTAGTTTCTTACTATGAGATGCTTCACAGAAGGAGGTCCTAGGATGGCTGTCCGAAACAGAAGGAGCTCCAGGATTGTATCCAATTAGTCAGAGGACATCAACTGGATCAAAAACTTGGCTTCATGAGTGACTTTCTTGTTCCTCTCCTTCTGGAATACAACAAAAAATTAGCTGCCAAATGTGGTCAAAACAGGTGTATGTTAACCAATTGTACAACATTTATATTAGCTGTTAATTTTGTCCCAAACAAGTATATGTTAACCAGTTGTACAATATTAATATTAGCTGCTAATTTGGTCAGAACAAATGTTTGTTAAGCAGTTGTATAATATTAATATTAGCTGCTAATTTGGCCCAAACAAGTCTATGTTAACCAGTTGTACAATATTAATATTAGCTGTTAATTTGGCCAGAACAAGTCTATATTAAACAGCTGTACAACATTATAATTAGCTGCCAATTTGGCCCAAACAAGTCTACGTTAACCATTTGTACAATATTAATATTAGCTGTTAATTTGGCCAGAACAAGTCTATATTAAACAGCTGTACAACATTATAATTAGCTGCTAATTTGGCCCAAACAAGTCTATATTAACCAGTTGAAAACTATTAACATTAGCTGTTAATTTGGCCCAAACAAGTCTAAATTAACCAGTTGTACAACATTATAATTTGCTGCCAAGTTGTCCACCACCACCAGAAAAAGAACAAAACATCAGTAAGATTCGCTGCTAACTGCTGGCAACACAAAGGCTAAAATGGAGGGATAATGACTGTCAGCTGTGTTAGCTGCTAATGCTAATCCTCCAGGCCTCATGGCATGCTGAAGGATCCTGACCAGCACAAACAACTTTCCTCTAAAACTTCTCTTCATTTTCAATCAGTTTCATATATTGAATCTTAAGATTTAAACTTACCCATTTAGTTAAAGCAGGAATGACGGAGTCAGTGCAACTTCAAACAATGATGGTGCAGTTAAAGAGGTGGAACAGGTAGGCAGCACAGGTAGCCACTCCCAGAAACACACCCTTCAGTCATGGTGTTGGAGGGGTTTACTTTTTATTTCAAACTGGTAGTGGTGAACTATATCTGACAGTATGGATCATAACATTCACTCTGATATATGACAAGTCTATGATATCTCCTTCCAGCAAAGAGTTATTAGGGAAACTGTATTACTTATAGTAGTACCCATGATGCTTTGCAGCCGCTGGAGCTTCCAATCCCACTAATTAGGAACGTTTTGGGAAATTTACCTGCATGAATCCCCCTTCCACTCTCTATATCTGTCACTACCTCATAAAACAGAAAAATGTCTTCAATTACTTGTGAGGATCAGAAACATTGACTTTCCGAAGCGGCTAAAAAGAAATACTAGGACCAAAAAAGACACACAAGGGGTCAGGTGTCAGGGGTCAGGGGTCAGGTACCCTCCTTCACCTACTGCCAGACTCACTCTGCTCCAGACCCTCAGGCCTCACTCTGCAGGTGGAGGCCCACAGGTTCTCATCTGTTGTCTTGCTGTGGTTCCCTCCCTTTCTCTCCACTGCAGTCTGCTTTAACAGGAAACTCTCATCATTGTTATTCTTATTAAACAACAAAGTTCTTAGTAAAGAACATAAATATTTATATGTCATATTATCAGCAAGTTTGAAAATAAAAAGAGCAGGATCTACGTTAAAGTTGATCCCCAACACCTAAAAGTATTTAATTTTAATCAAGAAACCTGTCCTCTCTTAGTTTAATTTGCTGATATATACTTTTACTTCAATAAGGTTTAAATGCAGCACTTTTACTTGTAGTGTAGTACTTTCACAGTGTAGTTTGAGTACTTTTACTGCATTAAAGGCTCTGAATACATGTTGTATTCCTGTAAACTGTCGTGCCGCCACATGCAGAGAAACAACAAGCAGCGTGACGCACAAGAGATCACATTTGTTAAGGTAATTGTGCCAAATTTGCCTGTTGTTTTCTCAAGATGCAAACGATTGCTGCGTCTGATCGGACCATGTACTTTGAATAGGGATTGTACACAGTAGTTTGAATAGTACTCAGGGATTGCACACCGTCCGTCCATTCCAGCGGCAGCAGCGAGTCTGAAGGGTCACCCTCTCATGAAGCCAGAGAGAAATCAAGATGATGGTGGTTTTTCTGCTCCTCATGGCTGCACCAGGCAAGTCTTTCTCTTCTTTTATATTCACACTACATTGATGTATCATTGTGGCTGCAGAGCTCTTATCACAACTCTTTTATGATGCCCTTCAGTTACATTATAACTGATGTAGAGACTAGAGCAGACTGGTTGATGGTGATGACATCATACATGGCTGGATAAAGAGCTGTGGTCCCGGGGCCTCAGGTCTCAGGGCCCCGCCACCTTCACCGTGTCAGACGCTCCTTTCTATTGTTCCAGTCCAGCTCGGAGGACGTCATTTATAAACTGAGTCCTCTGATCTTTGTCAAAGTGCCTCTTAAACCCAAACACACACTGAGCTGATCTCCTTTTTAAAAAGCAGGAATCAGTCACATCTCTAATTGTTCTGAGAAATGTTTTAGAGATAAATCAGTTAAAATGTGCTCAGTCTCTGTTTTTCACTGCTGGGCTTCACTTGAAAACTGCACTAATCAAACTGGTAGATCTGAACCAAAACACTTTGTCATACTATATATTATTTATTATTGTACATGCAGATTTTTTGTTCGAGGTCAGAAGCCAAAAAGGTTTAAAAGATGAAGATGTGTTGTATAAATTTGTCCTGTTTCTGAAATGCAGAATAAGTGAAAAGAACAATATTTCAGTGTGAAACGTTGTGCAGTTATATTAAAACACATGATATTATATATTATATCAGTGTGTATATCAGGCATGTGTGAAGTGGCTGCTGGCTGTCTTCCAGTCAGAGTCTCTTTTTTTTCTCTCTGACAGACAGAGAGGAACGTTTCTCTGTCACCATGCTGCTGTTGATCTGAAGGGAAGAGGGCTGTAAAATGAACACGCTCTAGTGAATCACAACGTGTTCATCAAAACTATTTCATTATAATTTAAAATAATCTGGTCTGGAAAGCTGTGAATAATACGGTGAAACTACTGGGTTCCCTTTGAGGACAAGTTTTAAAACTAGTTATTCTGAGGCTAGTATAGAATGTGCCTCTGTATGGGGAAATGAGACGCACACAGCAATAATACAGGAAATTAAACATGAATTAATAACGTTTTGTATTGTTGTATACTGCATTAATAGTGTGTGGTTGTCACAAAATCTCTCAGCATACCAACTACTGTTAGATATTATTGTATTATATATTATTATATTGTATATTATTATAGTATATATTATTATATTATTATATTGTATATTATTATATTATGTTATATATTATTATGTTATATATTATTATGTTATATATTATTATATTATATATTACTTTATTATATTATATATTATTATATTATGTGATATGTTGTTGTATTATATATAAATTATGTTATGTTTTAAATTATTATATAAAAACGTATTATATTATATATTATACTGTATTATATATTATGTTAAAACTTATATAATGTTAAATTTTATTAAATTATATATTTTCATGTTGTATTTTATATTATTATCTTAAAACATATTATATTATATATTATTATGTTACATTATATCTTATTTTATGTTTTATTTTATTAAATAATATATTTTAATGCTGTTTTACATTATATTAAAACTTGATATATATTATTTTATTAATTAATTATTATTATATATTTTTCATGAAACGGTAAAAACATGTATAAAAGTTCTTTACAGCATAACTGTGACCAGTATTCATGGGTGTCTCTACAGGCCTGCGTGCTGGACGTCAGTACCATTTAATTTCTGAAGAGAAGAACTTTACTGAAGCACAAAGTTACTGCAGAGAGAAATACACAGACCTGGCCACTATAGACAGCAATGAGGAAGCTGAGATCCTGAAGAAAAAGGCAGAAAGAGCAGCAGTTTCCTCTGTGAGTTCACTTTCCTCTTTCTGTATAAACAGCAGCAATTATTACAGGAAGCAGAACCTGTTTCACTGTTCATATGGACACATGAATATTATTATTAATGCAAATATGTGTTTCAGATCGCCTGGATCGGACTGTACGATGATGATGTCATGAGCCTGAAGTGGTCACTGTCAGACACAAGCTTCTACAGACCACAGGAGGAGTTCAGACCATGGAATACTGGAGAACCAAACAATGGAGGAGGTGTTGAACACTGCACAGTGATGAGGTCTGATGGACTATGGTTCGATGTCAGATGCACACTCAACAAACAGGCGGTGTGCTGTGATGTGAGAGGTGAGAATATTGATGAGTGAAGGTAAAACAGAGCAGTTGAGCTTGTTGACCTCTCCCCTTCTCTGCTGCTCTTTGCCTCTCTGTCTCCAGTTACATGAAGCTCATTTAAAGCAGATGAGTCCTGCCTTCATTTCTCTGTTTCTATAAAGAGCTCCATCATTAACAGCTTTATCCCACGTCACTGTCTCAGTCAACAGGGCTGCAAGAGAAGGAGTTGATATGCACACAGCTCCACGGTGACTTCAGCTTCATGCTGACATTCATTAAGAAACATCAGACTGCTGAGAGAAATATTCAGACGCAGAAAAACTCAAATATAAAGTTTGCATCAGTGTTGTGTGTTATGTTGCCTCTGCACAGCATTTCTCTCTGCTCTATGTTCAGGGCTGGATGTGACTTTTGTCCTCACTGACGTTAAAATGACCTGGACCGAGGCCCAGAGCTACTGCAGAGAACACCACACAGACCTGGCCAGTGTGAGAGACCAGACAGAGAACCAGAAGGTCTATGAGATGGTTCCAACATCTACAGCAGCCTGGATCGGCCTTTTCAGAGACTCCTGGAAGTGGTCCGATGGAAGCAGCTCCTCGTTCAGACACTGGTTGCCAGGGCAACCTGATAACTACGGGGGGACGGAGGCTTGTGCAGCAGCAGATTTCAGCTCCTCTGGAAGATGGCGGGATGAAACCTGTGCCTGGAAGTTTCCATTCATCTGCTACGGTCCAGGTGAGTGATCACCCTGATTCAAACAGTATTTATATCAGATTTAGGTTTACTTTAGCATCAAATGACACTAAATGTGAACACTCAGGATGCTGATGTTAGCGTGCAGTGTGACCAACTGCAGATAATCAGTTTGTGTTGACTTCAATGTGAGAATATGAACAGATGGAGGAAGTAACTGCTTCTACCTGACTGATAAAGCCCTGAACGCCCCCTGGTGGCGGCCTGCAGTATAGCTCTAAACTGACCACAGGCAGGACAAAACTAACTGAGGACACTTTATATCAACAGGATGCTGATTATTATCAGAGCAGAAATCTCTCAACTGATCATGTTTTATTGTCTCTTTAAAGTCCCTTCAAAGCAAGTGTTCAGACTGAGGCTGAGGAGCTCTGTGGACCCCAACGACCCTGCTGTGATGGAGGCAATGCTGAAGCAGGTAAATCTGCTTTTTATTCACATTTTATGCAAAAACTGAGCAAACAAATGACTTTTGGAAGCATCAAGATGAAACTTTATTGACCCTCAGAGAGTGAATTCACATGAAAGCAGTAAAAGAAACAGATAAAGAGACAAACTAGTCACAAACTTAAGCCTTTCATCTTTTGCAGAACAGAACAGGACAGAACAGAACAGAACTGAAATAACAGCACAGAACAGAACAGGACAGAAAGAACAGAAAGAACAGAGTAATTTCCTTTAAACTATTTATTAAGCCAGTAGTGAAAGAGTGAATCATGTTGACAGACCTTCATCTGATCAGAAATCACAGTCTGCAGTTAGCTGTCACCACCTCACAGAGAGCGGATGCTGACTTACTGTGACACAAAGTTTGATAATGTGAATGTACAAATGTCTGATTGGTCAAAACTGTTGGGCGGCCCCATGAGTTTAAACTCAGCCCGCCCTTGATGGACACAGGCTGAGTCCTAAACCTCTTGGTGCTCTGTGGAAGGAAAACAAGCTAACAGCCAATCTTCTATCTCATATCTAGTGTTTGTCAGTGCCTGTCTCCTCCTGGGCCATGGCCTCGGATGTGTCTCTGTGGATGTGTCTCTAGGGATGTGTCTCTGTGGATGTGTCTCTGTGATTGTGTCTCTGTGGATGTGTCTCTGTGGATGTGTCTCTGTGAATGTGTCTCTGTGAATGTGTCTCTGTGGATGTGTCTCTGTGGATGTGTCTCTGTGATTGTGTCTCTGTGAATGTGTCTCTGTGATTGTGTCTCTGTGTATGTGTCTCTGTGGATGTGAATGTGTCTCTGTGAATGTGTGTCTCTGTGATTGTGTCTCTGTGAATGTGTCTCTGTGATTGTGTCTCTGTGTATGTGTCTCTGTGGATGTGAATGTGTCTCTGTGATTGTGTCTCTGTGAATGTGTCTCTGTGAATGTTTCTCTGTGAATGTGTCTCTGTGGATGTGTCTCTGTGATTGTGTCTCTGTGATTGTGTCTCTGTGGATGTGTCTCTGTGGATGTGTCTGTGGATGTATCTCTGTAGATGTGTCTCTGTGATTGTGTCTCTGTGGATGTGAATGTGTCTCTGTGGATGTGAATGTGTCTCTGTGATTGTGTCTCTGTGGATGTGAATGTGTCTCTGTGATTGTGTCTCTGTGGATGTGTCTCTGTGGATGTGTCTCTATGATTGTGTCTCTGTGAATGTGTCTCTGTGGATGTGTCTCTGTGATTGTGTCTCTGTGGATGTGTCTCTGTGGATGTGTCTCTGTGAATGTGTCTCTGTGATTGTGTCTCTGTGGATGTGTCTATGTGAATGTGCCTCTGTGGATGTGTCTCTGTGAATGTGTCTCTGTGGATGTGAATGTGTCTCTGTGATTGTGTCTCTGTGAATGTGTCTCTGTGGATGTGAATGTGTCTCTGTGGATGTGTCTCTGTGATTGTGTCTCTGTGAATGTGTCTCTGTGATTGTGTCTCTGTGAATGTGTCTCTGTGATTGTGTCTCTGTGGATGTGTCTCTGTGAATGTGTCTCTGTGGATGTGTCTCTGTGAATGTGTCTCTGTGAATGTGTCTCTGTGATTGTGTCTCTGTGATTGTGTCTCTGTGGATGTGTCTCTGTGGATGTGTCTCTGTGAATGTGTCTCTGTGAATGTGAATGTGTCTCTGTGGATGTGTCTCTGTGATTGTGTCTCTGTGAATGTGTCTCTGTGGATGTGAATGTGTCTCTGTGATTGTGTCTCTGTGAATGTGTCTCTGTGGATGTGTCTCTGTGAATGTGTCTCTGTGAATGTGAATGTGTCTCTGTGGATGTGTCTCTGTGATTGTGTCTCTGTGAATGTGTCTCTGTGGATGTGAATGTGTCTCTGTGATTGTGTCTCTGTGAATGTGTCTCTGTGAATGTGTCTCTGTGATTGTGTCTCTGTGGATGTGTCTCTGTGAATGTGTCTCTGTGAATGTTTCTCTGTAATTGTGTCTCTGTGGATGTGTCTCTGTGAATGTGTCTCTGTGGATGTGAATGTGTCTCTGTGATTGTGTCTCTGTGAATGTGTCTCTGTGATTGTGTCTCTGTGAATGTTTCTCTGTAATTGTGTCTCTGTGGATGTGTCTCTGTGGATGTGTCTCTGTGGATGTGTCTCTGTGATTGTGTCTCTGTGGATGTGTCTCTGTGGATGTGTCTCTGTGATTGTGTTTCTGTGGATGTGTCTCTGTGAATGTGTCTCTGTGGATGTGTCTCTGTGGATGTGTCTGTGTGAATGTGTATCTGTGGATGTGTCTCTGTGATTGTGTCTCTGTGGATGTGTCTCTGTGGATGTGAATGTGTCTCTGTGATTGTGTCTCTGTGGATGTGTCTGTGGATGTGTCTCTATAGATGTGTCTCTGTGATTGTGTCTCTGTGATTGTGTCTCTGTGGATGTGAATGTGTCTCTGTGGATGTGAATGTGTCTCTGTGATTGTGTCTCTGTGGATGTGAATGTGTCTCTGTGATTGTGTCTCTGTGGATGTGTCTCTGTGGATGTGTCTCTGTGAATGTTTCTCTGTGATTGCGTCTCTGTGGATGTGTCTGTGGATGTGTCTCTGTAGATGTGTCTCTGTGATTGTGTCTCTGTGGATGTGTCTCTGTGGATGTGTCTGTGGATGTGTCTCTGTAGATGTGTCTCTGTGATTGTGTCTCTGTGGATGTGAATGTGTCTCTGTGGATGTGAATGTGTCTCTGTGATTGTGTCTCTGTGGATGTGAATGTGTCTCTGTGATTGTGTCTGTGGATGTGTCTCTGTGGATGTGTCTCTGTGAATGTGTCTCTGTGAATGTGTCTCTGTGGACGTGTCTCTGTGATTGTGTCTCTGTGGATGTGTCTCTGTGAATGTGTCTCTGTGATTGTGTCTCTGTGGATGTGTCTCTGTGGATGTGTCTATGTGAATGTGCCTCTGTGGATGTGTCTTTGTGAATGTGTCTCTGTGGATGTGAATGTGTCTCTGTGATTGTGTCTCTGCGGATGTGAATGTGTCTCTGTGATTGTGTCTCTGTGAATGTGTCTCTGTGAATGTGTCTCTGTGGATGTGTCTCTGTGATTGTGTCTCTGTGAATGTGTCTCTGTGATTGTGTCTCTGTGATTGTGTCTCTGTGGATGTGTCTCTGTGAATGTGTCTCTGTGAATGTGTCTCTGTGAATGTGTCTCTGTGGATGTGTCTCTGTGGATGTGTCTCTGTGATTGTGTCTCTGTGATTGTGTCTCTGTGGATGTGTTTCTGTGGATGTGTCTCTGTGAATGTGTCTCTGTGGATGTGTCTCTGTGGATGTGAATGTGTCTGTGGACGTGTCTCTGTGGATGTCTTTCTGTGATTGTGTCTCTGTGGATGTGTCTCTGTGTGTTATCTGTGAATGTGTCTCTGTGGATGTGTCTCTGTGGATGTGTCTGTGGATGTGTCTCTGTGGATGTGTCTCTGTGAATGTGTCTCTGTGAATGTGTCTCTGTGGATGTGTCTCTGTGAATGTGTCTCTGTGATTGTGTCTCTGTGGATGTGTCTGTGGATGTGTCTCTGTAGATGTGTCTCTGTGATTTCGTCTCTGTGGATGTGTCTCTGTGATTGTGTCTCTGTGGATGTGAATGTGTCTTTGTGATTGTGTCTCTGTGGATGTGTCTCTGTGATTGTGTCTCTGTGGATGTGAATGTGTCTTTGTGATTGTGTCTCTGTGGATGTGTCTCTGTGTGTTATCTGTGAATGTGTCTCTGTGGATGTGTCTCTGTGGATGTGAATGTGTCTGTGATTGTGTCTCTGTGATTGTGTCTCTGTGGATGTGTCTCTGTGAATGTGTCTCTGTGAATGTGTCTCTGTGAATGTGTCTCTGTGAATGTGTCTCTGTGTGTTATCTGTGGATGTGTCTCTGTGAATGTGTCTTTGTGGATGTGTCTCTGTGGATGTGTCTCTGTGGATGTGAATGTGTCTCGGTGGATGTGTCTCTGTGGATGTGAATGTGTCTCTGTGGATGTGTCTCTGTGGATGTGAATGTGTCTGTGATTGTGTCTCTGTGGATGTGTCTCTGTCAACATTTGTTCTTGGTCGTAATGCAGATAATTGCTCATTTTTATGAATCCCTAACAAAAGCCTGAAAAAGAGCTTCCAGAGGATGAAATGTAAAGAAGAATGCAGAATGTAATCTCTCTGTGTGAGTAATAATGTTTATCAGTTCAAACAGAAGCTGAAGGCCCAGGGGGTGAATGACGACGTCACACTGAGCTTTAGGAAGCAGGCAGATGGAAAAGCCTTCCACAAGGAGAAGAAGAAGACCAGAAAGGTGGAGCTTTAATTTAGATTTGCTGTGAATCAGAAAAATGTGTTTCTTTACTCAGATACCCCTTTTGGACCAAAGCAGTTTCAGGAGCGTTTGGAGCCGGTGCTAGTGCTGGTTCACAGTTGGTTCCACTTGTGAACCAGCTCTGAACCTGTTTTCTTTTCCACAGAGAGCCTGGTCATTACGTCTCTGTTAACGTCTGTATGTCTCCGTCCTCTCAGCCAGTATAACAACAACAGACTACATGTCTCTACAGCACATCTGCTGCTCATCTAGATCACTATGGACGCCCAATACATTCTGATTAACACTCAACGTAACATGCTAATGTTGGACTTTGTTGTTAGCTAACGCTAGCACGCTAGCAATCACCCGCTAACATTAGCCCACTAGCTGGCCCGTATCAATCACATTGCAGTTAAACAAATCAAATAAATGAATGAAACACGTTTTAGTTGGTGTCTCTCAACGGGCCGAGTTGGTCTTGTTGGTCAGATAGCCCCGCCCCCAGCCCCGCCCCCAGCCCCTGATATAAGCAGTTCACAGTTCAACACCAGCAGACAGTTGGTGCCGTAGTGGAACCAGTTTTCCCGGCTGGGAACTGGTTCTTTGGCGGTGGAAAACCAAAGAACTGTTTTCAATTGGGCACCGGCCTGAAACCGGCTCTGGTGGAAAAGGGGTCAGAGTCTTTGTGTGATGTGTGAGAATAGAGCTGCAACAATTAGCTGATTAATCGACTCGTTGCTGCTGTTTTTATAGTCAAATAATCAGTTTAGTCATTTTACAAGCTCAAATGTCAAATATCTGCTGGTTCCAGCTTCTCCAGTTTAAAGATTTAATCTTTTATTGCTCATAAACTTATATTTACTGATATTTAAACATAGAGAGACTGTCGGTTTATTAAAACAAGACATTTGAATTGATCTGTTTGGGCTGTGGGAAATTATAACAGGCAATGTTTTATTATTTTTCACATTTCATAGGTAAGATAATATAAATGAGATCTGACTGGAATCAACTCCAGTGAAAATACACCTTTAAACTTTAATGTTGTGTTGAATCATTCAAATCTACTTTCAGGAGTAAAAACATCTTTCTTCATTTGAGTTAATATATCGCATCAAAACATGCCAAACAGTTCTGGCTTTTCAAATATGAATATTTAATGCTTTTCATAGTCATATATGGTCATAAACTTATATTTACTCATATTTAAACGTGTTGGTTTATTATTATTATTATTATTATTATTATACAAGACTTTTGAATTCATGTGTGTGTGCTGTGGGGATTTATAACAGAGATTTTTCACTATTTTCTGACATTTCATTGATAACATTAATAAGATTAGATTACACATATTCTTTATGATGAGATCAGATATTTGGTTCCTTCAGCTTCATATGTTTTGGTTTATAAATTAAAGTGTCACTGGGAACAATGCAGTCATGAAATAAAACCAGACTGTTACATTTTTAATAAAAAATAATTTTAATGAAATAAAAATAATATTCAACAAAGTAATGTTGTTGTGAAAATGTATGTTGAAATAACATAATAATGTCTGCAATGAATTTAATAAATTTCTTTAATTATTTCACAAGTTGTCTGTTTCTTTATATTTGTCATAATTTACTTGTGTGATGATTTATTTGGTATTTTCTTTTTCATGGAGATAATAGAGAACACTTTCCATAATTCTGATGATTTTAACAATAAATGGCCTCTGTGATCTATAATCTTTTATAAAGTTTCATCATCTGATATTTATATTTTAGGCTTTATTAAGAGTTATAATAGTTTACTGCCTGTTCCTGCTGTTTATCAATGATTACAAATTATTTTTCTCATCAGTTAAATAAAATGTATGTTAGTAATGAAGCTGGAAAGATTTTTTTGGAGACGTCTGGCTTCCTGCTGTTTTCATTTATTCTCTTTATTTGAGTCCTTGCTCCTTTCTTTCCTTTTTGTTGTTTTAAAGATGCATTTTGAGTTGAATATTACACATTACTATGTATATATTTCTTAAATCTAATAACCCCTGAAGCATTCACACACTTACACACGTACTGAATGAACCGAGCTGCCCCCCTATGGGACCAACCAGTATATATATAAGAATATATGGATATAAATATGGATACATTGTGTTAATATATGGTTATATCTGCTCTTCAGTCAAAGTAATGCCACTTAAACAACAGAGTGGTAATATATTCATTTTAGAAATAAACATTAAAACTCTCTCTATATTTATATTAATCAAGTCCAAGTTTAAAACAAGTTCTTCATGATAAAATAGTGCTGACTCTGCACTTTGACAGCATGTAGCTGTGTATTAACTGGTGCCCCGACAGAAAGGGAGGAACGTTAATGTTTGTCTGCCTAGAGACAACAGCAAAAACATGTGATTGGATAACAGCTTTCAGGACAGTAACCCTTTCATGTCTGCAGCACACTTGATTTAAACTGAGGCTAAAAAAACAATAATGCCTTTATTTCAGATATGAAGTATGATATTTCTAAAGCTGGTGTCTGAACACAGAGAAGAGGTAGAGGGAGACAGAGAAGGAGGAGAGGAACCGTCAGGGGGAACAAAGTGGAGAATCACAGGGATTAAACATTGTTTTCTGAATGCTTCACAGATTTATTTCAATGTTGCTTTCATGTGAAAAGGTCACCTTTTCACATGATTTAGTATGACCTTTTATTGAATAAATTTCAATAAAAAGTCATACTATAGTATGACTTTTTATTGAGGGGGTCATTTTTGGACATCCCAAAATATGTTTTTTGTTGGGTTTTTTTAAGCTATTTTTGGACAAACTATACTACCACATGTATCAACAGACTATAATTTACCCATTTGAAGCATTTAAAAATTTGACCATTTTTGACAAAAATCAACATTGTATAGTATAACTTTTTTGTACATCCCATAATGTGTTTTTTTGGACCAAGTATACTACCATACGTACCAACAGGCTATAATTTAACCATTTATTGACTTTTATTATGAAACGTGGTCGCCATACAATTCTTCTTTTTTCATTATTTTCTTCATCTCAGTCCCCATGTTCACAGTTTTACTAACCAATCACCACACACGAGTCAGGATGGGGTGCTAATGGTTTTATTATTTTGATATTAAAATCAATAAACATAATCAGACTATCGGGGTTACAAGCAGAGCTGTGGCAGCAACTCCCGGCTGAGCTGACCAACAGAGAAAGAATGATTTAAAAAATAAGAAAGAAAAAGAAAGAGAGGCACAATAACACAAGAGAGATTCAGGGCAGGTGTCGAGCAGCCAGAGACCAAAACTGTCAGAAGCTCCAGAACAAGAACGAGTTGTTACAGTACAAACAAACCAAAAATAATACATCTTTTACATTTCCATGCCTGTGCATAAAGCCTCCCACTGTGCCTCCAAGAGAAAAAAATACAATGTAAAATAAAAAGTTAGATAAAACAAAAGTAAAAACCCAGCACGACATTTATTACACAACATAAATATAACAACTGTCAAGATATTGTATTCGAACAGGCATATATGTGAACTACAAATATAGACGTCATTGCTAAAGAGAGGATCAAGTTAGTTTCAGCAGGATACACTTTCTGCAGGTTTTGCTTCTTTATGAAATTATAATCACCAAGAGATCTATTGTAGAGCACTTAGCAATGAAGTACAGCCTTCCTACTGAGACTGGGGAGAGGAACACACACAGGACTAACTACAGAAAGATCCCATGCTGTTGATCTAGTCAGATAAGTTACCATACAAGACCAGAAGCATCATAACAACGGCATGGAGCTGTGGAGCTCAGGATGGACACCGCCCACAGCCTCCTATGGATTTCCTATAAAATCATCTCACCGTCCGTCTCTATTATCAAAACCGAAGGAAAGAAAGAAACGTAACGAATGCTTCAGGTGTCTGTTTGTTAAGAAACGCCTCTCGCTCCGTGCATTTTGGCAAAATCTGGTAGGAGATGTAAATCACTGCAGTGTGATGATGGCGTGTGTCGATACGGAAACAGGTTTTTGTTTTTATTATCGAGGGTGGAAGTTGTTGTTTCTATTAGATCAGTCTGCAGAAGAGGAAATGACCCCTCCCCCCCGATCATTGGTAGCAGGGGAGGGTGAGGGGTCTCTGCCCACCAGCCTTTAGTGGCCCCTGGCGAATCTCAGGAGCTCCCTGACAGGACGACTGCGAACCAAAGCCCTTCTGACAAAAAAGCACCCAGAAGGGGGCGAAACAACTCGCAGCGCAGGTGAAGTTTTCCCAGAAAACTGATCAAAAAGTTCAAATCTCCCCACCGAAGTTAGAGAGAGGCAGGCGAGCCGGACTCGAGCAGGCGAGCCGGGCTCGAGCAGGCGAGCCGGGCTCGAGCAGGCGAGCCGGGCTCGAGCAGGCGAGCCGGACTCGAGTCGGACCGGAGCCTGACTTGAGACAAACGTAGTGGAGTCCGGGAGAAGTTCTGACTCCATCAAACCTCCGACGTCAGAACTCTGCACGGCTTCACAGACAACTCAAACACACCATGAAACCTCTTTTTTTAGTCGCTTTAGTTTTATATCAGAGCAGAAAGTAAACAGAGATTAAAATATCATTCATATTCTGAATATGAGCCATAACATCTCGGCTTTCCACGAACCGAAAAAACAACCTACAAGTCTGTGACGGCCGATCAGAGCCATTAGAGATAAAATAAAATTAAAATAAAAATCAGAATTAGTAAGTCTAGAGGAAATATTCTAGGAAAAATACATTAAACCTCGGGTTACATTTAAACTTTAAAAAGCATCCATCGTTTTGGTTAAATTCATATATTATCACTCTGATGTTAAAATTACTTTAGCTGGAGAGCTCTAAATTTAAGACTTGGGACTAAGTTTAGACTTTGTGTTTACTGTCCAACTCAACACTAATAAGGACGTCTGAGGTGATATTTCATGTTTCTGTGGTTTGTCTGTGAAGTCGTCTGACTCGCTTCAGTGGAAAAGCTAGAAAGTCTACAAATTGTCTCCTCACATCATTTACAGGACGAAACAAATAAATATCAAAGAAATGGTACGAACACTGGGGTCAGGGGAGAAAAGGCAATAAAATATAATTTAGGAAAAATAAAATCATACGTGCAACATTTGACAGAGCATAAATATCAAACCAAAATATTAATAATAAAAAAGGTTTAAACAGACAAGCGGCCGTATAAAGATACAACATTCACGATCTTTCCAAAGAAAAGTGTAACAGGAAGGAGCACAAGAGGGGAAAGCTCGCGTGTCCGTACGATCCTATGAGGAAGACGAGTCTACATTCATCAGCAAAGCAGCAGATTAAACCTCGCTGTGTCAGCGTTTCACAAACCGAGTCGCACCAACACGAGGAATCATATTTAGCACCCAGCCACCGACAGTTAGCACCACGGGTTCCTCCTCGCTCCGTCCGTCGCTTCGCTCAGGAGGATCTGGCACTTCATAAGAAACGGAAAGTTCTCTTTTTTTCTCTTTGTTGTTTTTTTTGTTTGAAAAAAGATCTGAAAGAGGCAGCAACGCGGTGCTCCGAGTCAAACCACAGAAGAAGAAGAAGATGCATTGAGCAGGAGTCTCCTCTGCCTCGACACAGTGAAGTTTCTCCTCTACGCGACACCGGCGGTGATAGCAGCAGCAGCAGCAGCCGACAGGAACAGAACGTGGCGTAGTGGGCAGAGAAAGAGCTCGACACGGAGCCAGGTTCCCCAAAACACAAATCTACTTTCTGCTCTTCTTCAGCTTATCTGCTGCTAAAGGCTGATCCATGTACAAAACGCACTGATTCGGACTGAACGTGAGGTTTTCTTTTTCAAGTTTGGGGGTTTTGGGAAACCCAGCCCCTGGGTTTCTGCGGGGGAAACCCCTCCAGACTGACAGAAGGTGCAGATTTGTGTTCTCCTATATTTGATTAAGGCACCTGGTTCAGCAGGCATCATATTCAAAAACCAAGTGCAGGTGAGTAACACTGTTGGTCTTTAGACTGTCGCAGGAAAACAGAACAAACAAAAGGGTGTCTGCTAATAATAATAATCAGAATAATAAGATACTGTAATCGTGTCATGGACACTCTCAACCAAAAGCTTAAAGTCTCTTTGTGCTCATTCAATAGCAGCAAGTATGAAATCATGTGACGGAGCTCTGCGGGGAGACGGCATGCACCAACATCCCCCGGCACGCTTCTGCTTTTTATCTGGAATTTACACGGGAAGCAGCGCTCTGAGGGCGAGCCGCTCAGGGACAGGGCGTCTTACAGGGACAGGGCGTCTTACAGGGACAGGGCGTCTTACAGGGACAGGGCGTCTTAGGACACGACACAAGTCAAGAAGCCGGACTCAGGTTCACATCACAGCCGGGAGGAGGAAGCTCAGCTTTAGCTTTTTTTTGTTGTTGTTGCAAAACCCAAATTTACTGATCTGAGAATATTTGCTAACGCTCATTTTACAAATCTGTAATCTCAAAATAACCTGAGAAGGTTCTCGGAAAGTAGTTTCTGTGTTTTCTCTTGTAAAGCTGTTGAGTTCACCGACTCTCTGATTCACGTGGAGTCGTTTTTTGCCCCCGTGGAGCTGGGGGCGGGGCTACCGGACCAACTAGACCAACTCGGTGCCGTTAAACACACCAACTAACACTGCAATGTGATTGATACGGGCGATCGCTGGCATGCTAACGTTAGCGGCCGATCGCTAGTGTACTAACATTAGCTACCGATCGCTAGCGTGCTAACATTAGCGACCGATCACTAGCGTGCTAGCATTAGCGGCCGATCGCTAGCGTGCTAGCATTAGCGGGCGACCGTTAGCGTGCTAATATTTTTTTTTTCATGTATGAGCTGGATGTTTGAGTTAAATTAAACTAATTAAGTTTCAGCTGATTTACAGACATTTGGTTTTTTTCCGATAAACGCCGAAACAACAAAGAGGTTTGACTGATGCTGAACATGATCTGATGGCTATTTTAGCTTTTTATTTCTAAATAATGTTAGATATACTTTAATATCTTGGAGCGTAATACACAAAGCAAAGTTCTATTTTCATTCCAAATCCGTGAGTTTTGATTTGGAATTGTTGTCCTCTAGAACGGATCAGTATCTTTTTTCAGAAGTCCCATATCTAACTGTTGTACGCTTTATTATTTTTCCGATAACCAAATTAAATCGACGTTTCAAAGGAACCTCTCTGAAATTAGAAACGAAAATAAAATGAAGCGTTAACTGAATATTTCTCTGCAGATTGTTTTTGAAGCTGAAAATATCATCACCATCGTTATTTAAATCAACATGTGAATATTTTGCTCCTCTGTGGTATAAACTCTGAGTCGGACTTTTACAGACAGAACCGACAGACGCTGAACAGCTCAATGAATCGTCCTCTGAAGGGTCTGACGGGGACACCAGGCCCATAGGACCCGATGGGGGACGTTTGTCACATTTTTCTTGTGAAATCAGAACCAAATGAAATGAGAAGCGATCAGCACCATGAGACCAGGATCCCTCAGACCGCTGCAGGACTGTGTGTGTTTGTTTTCTGCACAGCATTGCACTATATTGATTGACATTGATAATCCATAACACACACGTACGCACACACACACAGAATATTTTGTACAGAGTAAAGAATGGCGACAATAACTGGAATACATAAATATACTTTCTTTTGATTTTATACGTCATCACATGTGTCAGAAGAACGATATTACCCTGATTTGCTGAAGAAGAGCTTTATGGATCCACTTAGCTTTTTATTGGACACAAAGTCACACACTCTATAGCTTAATATTTGACTGTATAGGATCTATGAACAGAAAAAGAAGGAATAGTTTTACTGGCGTGGATTTCACTCGACTGTTTCCTCGACTGTTAGAATGCCACAGAGTCTCCTGGTTTGAATGTAAAGTTGCACAGCTTGCGCCTATCACGTTAAATGTAAAAACCTGTGAGGACTCTTTCTGAATCAGCCTCGTGATCGACTACAAAACACACACACTCTCACACTCTCACACACACTCACTCACGCGCTCCGCCGAGCCAACCAGCGGCCCTTTGAACCACGGTCGACCCCCTGACAGACCTGAGCAAAACTGTCGCCGACAAAATAGCTTCAAATGTGTCCGAAAAGGTTCGACTGAGCGCGAGGGTTTCACATTTTCGAAGCCATTTTTTTCAGACATATTTCACCACGTCTGCTACTTCAGTCAAGGTTGTTTTGAGCCAATCAGGCTGAAAGGTTTTGTTGTTGTTGTTGTTGTTATTGTTGTTGTTGTTGTTGTTGTTTTTGTCCGGATGCCGGCAGACGGTGCGGCGGACCTCTGATCGGCCGCCGACGCGTCTGCCGGCTTGTTATTTCGTTTTTGTGTGTCAGTGGAAAGTTCAAAAAGGCAATAAGTGTCCGGATTGAGTCTCCATGGTAACTGGCTTGCCGTACAGTACAGTGATATAGTAACTTCCCCGGGGCTGGACCCCCTCCTCATTAAGTCACAAGTAGAAATCAGTTTACAAATGATAACAATATAGCTCTCTGGAGAAATGTGTCTACACTGTACATCACCCTGAAGAGGAAGCCAAAGCAGAATCAGTTTTTCCATAGGAAACCTCTACTGAAGGCCAAGGAGTCATGACGCCAGTCAGCATCAGGATCAACGTAGGGGCCCTGGATCAAAACCCTCCGCTTTGTTTTTTTTTTAAGACCACAAACACACGATCCACACGGGTCCTGACCAGGAAATAGACCTATCCCGTCGGGCCGAGCGGCCATACGGGAAGTCTTCTCACACTTTACTGGGCTGTGGATCCACTTTTTAATGGATTCTGTTGCCATTTTCACCATCGACCTCCGCTGAATTATTAGTGAAAACTAGGAGTTCTGCTAATTTGCTGAAATTCAGAAAAACCAAAGTCTCTCATTTCTATAAATATTTAGACCTTAACCCATTTAAGGCGGGAAAGCATTACCGGGGGCGCTGTTGCGTTATTCTACCATTAAAACCGGGAAAGTGGATACGTCGTTTGGTAGTATTTGTAGTTTTTTCCACCTATTTTTGGCCAATGAAATGCATCAGAATACATGTGGGAGTGTCGCAATGCATCATGGGACTTTTCCAGAACTTATAAATCATGGTGAAGACGACTATAGCGGAGGAGCTCAGATATAACAGCTATAAGCTCTCAGATACTTTATGAATTTCATTTCTATCTGCTACAGAGGCTGAAAAATCTATTATTTAGTAGGAAGAGTTGACACTTCTGTTGGATTTACAGAGAAACTTCAGGTTTTAGGGGCTGATTTTAAAATCACCAATCAGAGGTTTACAGGCAGTTTTTACTGCCGTTTTAGGCCTCAATGGGTGAAATCCAGGACTTGAACACCTCCGAGGCGCCTAAAGCTGCATTCTGTCTGACGGCCAGCAGGGGGCGACTCAGAGAGAACTCAGTCCGACTTCTTGGTGATCTGTGAGCTCACTAACATTCTCATCATGAGTTTATGTTTCGATGTCGATTCTGAACAAGAGCCACGGCGTGACGTTGCTCCAGCGTACAGGCCGGCCGGGTGATCAACGTTGTGTTAGTTTTATTTTAGTCCCAGAAAAATAATCTACATCTAGAAGACGTTGGACGAACTCCGACGAGCTTTAAACTCAACAGTAGGGCTGGGCGATATATCGATATAAAATATATATATATATATATATATATATATATATCGCATATACCGATATATTTTTTTTTCTTTCTATTATTCTTTTCTCATATAAATATAAATATTCTGGCCATACTTTGCTCTAATATGTATCAACAGACTGGATTGACCCATTTTAAGGCATTTTTAGGCATATTAAAATTTGACCATTTTTGACAAAAACTGACATCCTATAGAATATATTTTTAAATGTGATATGGAATTAGACCATATCACAGATATTGATATAGTTAAATTTTTTCTCTCTTTCTATATAAATGCTGCCCTTACTAGTGTTTGTCATATTTAGTTATTTTGTAACGTTCGTTATTCTTTTCTCATATAAATATAAATATTTCTGGCCATATGATGCTCTAAT